>NC_074713.1:19496377-19796377 GCF_947242115.1 Biomphalaria glabrata | reverse complement strand
TATGGTGAAGGTGGGAAGAAGTTAACGATTGGTTGGTGGTTATACAGTTTGAAAGCTGTCAAATATGTCTACGCCAGATGACTCCAGAATGCCATTGCGAAAAGATGTGTTTTTTGTGACCACCTAATATTTGGAATTAATAGCAATACTACTAATACCAATAATCTTTATATACCTGATGAAATTCGTCATGACATTGTGATTTAAGCATAACAATTCACTATAAACAAACCGTATATACGATAGCTCACAAAATATACATTTATAGTCATAGTCTAAAGTAGCACAGGATAGATCCACATGGAGAGAGAGCATAAAGGAAGGGTCTCGGATTGCAGATGCCATACACAACAGAAGCAAAAAGAAGGGTGAAAATGCAACGGCGCCTGGTGATTACATATGCCCAACCTGTGAACGCAGCTGTGTATCAAGGATTGGCCTCTTTAGTCTCACACGAAGTTCCAAAGGGAAGAGATCGTCTCTCGAGACGTAAAATGCCACAGAGAGATACATTCATACCAAAGTTTCTCGTAAAAATTAATGTGATGCACATCACCAATTTGGATCTTATTCGGCGTTATATTTGAACATTTTGAACATATACTCGTAATTTAAATTTAAAAGTTATACTTATGCTGCTGCGTTAAACAAGGAGGCGTCACGAACAGTAAGAACTGACGTCAAGACGAAGGGTGTAAAAGCTTTTAAAAAAAGTAAAATAGCACCTGTTTCCGCCCCCTCCCCCCCCCCAAAAAAAAAGAACTATTTGGTATTGAATTTCCACATATCTGGTTGCTTTACTATCATGCTGCAAGTCACCAAAACGGTCCATAAGTGTTTTTTTTTTTTTTAGTGTTTGAGTTTTAAATCGTAACTTTAACAATGTAACTACTATTTGCATGATAATTAGTACATTATCAATTTCATGTTTAATAAGTATGTGCATACACACATGGGCGTAGCCAGGATTTTTTTTTCGGGGGGTGGGGGTTGGGGGGAACTCCCCCCCCCCGACCCCCGACCCTTCCCCCCCCCCCCCCGCGGAAAAAAATCCTGGCTACGCCCATGTGTGTATGCATATATTTATTAAACATGAAATTGATAATGTACTAATTATATATATATATATATATATATATGTGTGTGTGTGTGTGTATAATTAATCTTTATTACATTCTGACCCTTTCGGAAGACGCTTATTATGCCCTAGAATAGATTCTTCCTGAAATTAGTGGGAAACTTGTAGACTCCCCGCCCTTGCTAGCAAGGGGGTCTGAGGGAGTTCGCAGCGCTCCCCCAGCGCGGGGCGAAGCCCCGCCGCCGAGCACTATTTCTGGTATTGAAAGCCAACAAAATGCATATTCTGGGGTATCTACGGTGCATTATCTTGCTATTAAAAAGTTTTGTTTCAAAAACCTAATGTGCTATTCTTACTGACTTAGACCCTCTCGCACCGTTCGGCGCATTTTCCGTCAAGCTGTTTCCGCAACTCTTATTTTGCGTAATTCATTTTGTCGGAGAACATGTCCCGCAAAACCTCATGTGACGCTCTGTCACAACCTTACTCACAATTTGGCATATGATTTCTTTGATTTAGACCCGATCTCTATAACTGACTCCTAAAATCTGTCTTTGTTGAGCCACATTTAGTGTTTTTCAATTTTGGCAGAAGACTATTCACACTTTATTAATGGAGCCCAAGCCACTGGTAGAAATTTGTAACCTTTCTTGACTAGGCTCTTGGAATTACATGCCTGTATTTCGCATTAGATTTTATATCGAAAAGGAAAGTTTTTTCGTCAAAATCATCTAAGGGGTTTTAAACTAAAAAATCTCTGGAGTTTTTTGTTGTTTTTTTTAAAATTCAAAACCCCATTTAGCTACGAACCCCCCCCCCTGGCTACGCCCATGCATACAGATTGTTTATAAGTAAAATGACATGTAAATATGGAAACAAAAAAACAAACAACTCCTATTGAAAAAAACAAACAAACAAAAAACAGAAGAGCTAAAATCAATGAATCTATTTAAAACTGAACTCATCTGACATCGTACCTATTATCTGACAGGTCAGTCAAACTTATATAGACAGCTCAATCAAACTGGCCAGTAATAGACTGCTGTATCATAAACTGGCCAGTAATAGACTGCTGTATCATAGTCTGGCCAGTCATAGACAGATGCATCATAAACTTGCCAGTAGAAGACAGCCGTATCATAAACTGGTCAGGGAGTGTGGTCAATGCTTCTTGTCTTTCAACACTTTGGTGACAGATTTGTCCATTTGGGACAGAGAACCATGCTTATTGACGGGCATGGAAAAGATCGAATTATTTTCGCCATTTTAGAAAAATGTTTCCCCTGGACTCTTCAAAGTTACAATTGATATTTGAAACCTATTTATAATTATAATGTTATTAGATTTAGTATTATAATTGAAGCACATAGATGTATGTCAGTGAAGAAAAAAAGATACTTAAAACATCTTTTCAAAATGACAAAATCAATTTTCCGAACCCAATTTTTTTGTTCAGTCGTTTGATTGAAAAGAACGGGTCTTGATACAAAAAAATATTGCAAACACTTCCGTGAGAGTCATCTGTCGTGAATCATAAAGGGTTCCTCTAACAACCATCGCTGACGGCTGTTGTCTGTTGGTCATCGTGAAGGACACCTCACGTCACATTACACTGACCGCAGGTGGCGCTGGATGCAAGCAGAAATTTCACTTAATGAATGGTATGACTCCTTCCCTCCCCTTCCCATCAAAAGAAAACAAAAACCTGGAGGGTATTCCTGTCCGACATTAATGATAGAGGAAGTAGCCAATAGAAACACGCGAGTCAAACACTGAAGACTGTTGAATGAGAGGAAGAGTTCTTTAATTATTTAACACATTAAAAATACTCTTGGGAGAGTAGGGAGGGGGGGGGAATATTGGACAAGCAAACAGGAGTAAGAAACGGAAGCACTTTTGATGGTTACTTAAAAACAATGACCGAGATTGGCGACGAAAACGAAACAGAGGTTTAACCAAGCTTTCACATGAATGGCTCAATGGATGAAAATGATACCTAATGATTTTAAGTTTCAAAGTTAATGTCATTGATGCTGGATAGAATGTCGCAGCCGTGGGGGAAGGTTGCGTAACATCTTGTCAACATAAGTCATCGCGGATTTCATATCATTTCTGCATTTCCAAAGAGTTTGGAGGAGTATGTCCTATCTTTTCTGTTTGCTGAAATGAAAACTTACAGCAAGAATATCTTATTCTGGTTCAAACGACGCGAATGGGACTGAATGGGCTACACAATGCGAAGAACAGCAGATGACATTGCAAAACAGTCTCGAGACTGGAACCTATAGGGAAGAGAAAGTCTGTACGATCAAAGCAAACATGGAGGAGATCAGGAGACCAAGAGGAAAAGATGACAGGAAGGTCATGGACAGATCTTAGGCGAATAGCCCAGAATAAGGTCAAAGGGCGAAGTACTGTTGTAGCCTTATGCACTATGGTAGTCAAAAGGACTAAGCCAAGTAAGTCTAGTAACAATATCATCGAACAAGGCGTCACTTCAACTATACCTACTATCTACTAAAAAATTCGATGTCCTCTAATCACGTGTTTGTGATGACGTCAAGTGTACGTGACGACATGTTCTGAGGTAATTCGCCTTTACGTTACAGTAGGTCTTAGAATGAAATGACGCACGCGATGACGATAGTTGTATTTCATCACAATTCGTCACCCTAATAATTTTTTTCCATACCAGTGTAAATAAGACATTTAATCTCATTGCGAGTTGAACATGATAAATGAGAAACAGTATATTTCACACGGGCTTACTCCGAGAGTTCAAAAAATGCAATTTTAATTATCTTCTAATAGAATATTATGAGATTAACGAAACAAAGCAAAAAAGAAACTGGTTTTGGAAATACAATGCTAGAAGTGTCTAGGGAAGTGAAAGGTTAGCATCTGATAACTGGAGACCTAAACCTTTTAGATTTTCACGTTTACATTGTTTCGTTGCTTCCATTGGTAATTTTATGACATCATCCAAAAGTAAAAAGAGAAATCTCGTAATACAATCTAAAACAAAAGTGAAAATCAGGGCATTTTAAAAACTGGAACTCGACGCCACGTAACATTATTATTTTTTCACCTCTTTGAACTTCTGGAGGTGCAACTTTTCGTAATTCTGGGTTCGGTGAAGCTTTTTGTTTTTCCCTATACGTCATTGTGTAATGAGTTAATGATTGGTTGAAGAGGGGAAAAAAATAGTGAGGGATTAAAGTTGTCTTGGAGACCAGCCATTTTGTGTGAGTGTGTGTGCGTGAGATTGTGTTTGCGCAACTCTGTCACCGGTGACAGCAGAGTTGGGTAACACCACTGGTGGCCTAAACATGAAACCATTTATCTTGAGACGAACATTAGACTCTGCAAAGTTTCGTTTCATTTTCTAATGCCGTATGCTAGGATATTTTTTTTAAGATATGTAAAAAAAAAAATAATTAAAAATTCTATACTTTACATCATATTTTTTTTCGCGTATCAAATGAAATGCTGGTTACCATGGAGACACGTAAGCTCAAGGGTAATTAACTGTTATATTAACTCCAGACTTTTGTTTTAACTCACTCATCCCTTAATAAGTTCACTCATTTATACACACACTCTCTCTCCCCCACTCTCTCATCCTATCTTTCTCTTACCGGATACTGTTATTGAGGATGCCTGGTCGTGCGGTTTACTCGCTGGACTGTCAATCGGACTTATCAATGGTCCTGGGTTCAAACCCTGTCTGCTCCCATCCCCCGTCGTCCTGCGGGAGGTTCGGATTAGAAAGTAAATATCTTCAACTCTGAAGAAACATCCAAACATTTTTTTGGTCTAGGTCTTTTTCTTTCTCCCCTTTATCTTTTCCTCTCATTTTCGCTTATCATTTTTACCCATTCACTAATTCATACACACTCTCCCTCTTTCCATTTGGACTCTAAGCTTGTCTTTGTGCTTAAAACAAAAGTGGCATTAATTTTCTTATCGTGTTAGAAACAAATACTTTTAGTCTCCCTTCTAACAGGTAGGCCTACAACATTGAGTGCTGGCCCCACCAGTCTAACCTCAACCATCTCTTTCAAAATAATGTACAAATAAAAGCCATTACTGGCCGTTAGAGAATGATGATCCAGAGCAAGTGAAGGGGCGTCGACTAGAATAATTGGCACCTATCGCAAAAATGATAAATTGCCCTTCGATGCTAAAAACCATGGAAGTTTTTTTTTTTTTTTTACCGTAGGGCGTTCAAAAAAAAAACCAGCTCATGCGTCATGTGAAATATGTTATAAAGAAAAACAAACTTGTTTCTCGTTGGTCTTTGTTAGTTAGAAGGGCAAATAATTACCTAGAAACACATAGACACCCAACTGTGGACCCGCACTTTACAATATAGATGTATAGGCTACAAGTTATTGGCAGTGTTGGCATGGGCGTAGCTTTTGTTTTCTTTTCATATTAATAATATTGAGTTTGTTAAATGAGTTCTCTAGCCAGCTCCTCTTGTTTTGTTTTTAATTCCTACATTGTGTTCACTTTTTTCTTCAGAGTCAAAAGGTGGAAGGAAGGTGATCAACAGATACAACTTAAATGTTGACAAATGTGAAATTGCCAAGTAACAGAGTGTGTGAGAGAGAGTGAGAAGGAGAGAGAGAGAGAGAGAAAAAGGAGAGAGAAAGAGAGAGGAGTTAAGAAAGGAAAAAGAAAATGCAAGGGAAAGAAAGTGTATGGTAGGGAGAGAACTCAACAGAAATGAGAAAGCTAGAGAGGGTTAAACGGCCCATAATTGTTAACATGTTTCTGTTCTTAGACTAGATCACTGCTTCTCATCAAGTCAGTCTCAACTTATCCGAGACATTGTGTTCATTGCCATCATGATAGTGTGTCTGAATTATTTTTTAATTTAATAAATTCAAATCATAAGTCACCTAAACAAAATCCACGATTATTTATAAAATTGTATGAATCAAGTGTATTACTCCCTCATGGAGGGGAAACATAACAGCTTTTTTGGTCTACTTTAAGTTTTGAGAAATATCCAGCACATTACGATAACAACTTTGACTTGTGTAGCAGATGCAACTGAACAAGTCCCACACAGATTTCAGAGTTACCGTACTATGGAACATGCTTCAAATAAAATTTAATATAAAGAAAAACAATTATTTTTAAAAACAAATTTAATAGATCAATCTGTGGAAAGTGAACATGTTCACTACAGTTGTACAAATCAAACAATGTACTCGAATGAGGAAAGAATGTCACACTCCTGAAGAGTACATAACTAAAATGAATGTGGGGTAACTCATACTATGAATAAAATTAGAATTTATTGGTGGCATCTCTCTTAGACTCAACCAGAACAATACATTACATCCTCATCCTTAGACTGATTCTTACTCACTTTACTTACATTCCAAGCCTGACAACCTGACAGTACACAAGAAATAATATAAGAGATACTTCAAAAAAAAGCTTGTGTAAGGGAAATAACACATTTACAGCCATATATTTCCATACTGTTAAATTGATTTCTCTTTCCTATATCATATAAAATTAGTCAAGTACCATTATTTAGTTCATTTTTTTAAATTGATTCATATCAGTGATGCCCAACCTTATTTGATCTACAGGCCCTTTTAATTTCAGACACTTGTGTCACGGGCCACATTTCTAGGTGTAGTTTAAAAATATTTTATTCGCGGCTCAAACCAAGAATGCCGTCCTATTTGTTTTATAATGCTGTTTATGTAATATTTTTTTTTAAAGTCACACTTTTTTTTAATAGAACAAATATGTTGGCTTATAACATGTTCCACAAAAAAGTAAAGATCTGTTCACTTTTCCTGGTAGATTCTACATTCAGAGTTCCATTTCATAAACACACAAATGTATAAGGTCATGGTACCAATCCATTAGAAAAATAGTGAGGGCCCAAACGTAGATAAAAGATATATTTTTCAATCTTTTTTTTTTTTGAGGGTGGGAATTTTCTTCACCTTGTGCTAACGTTTTGGCGAGCCATATGGAACCAAATTGCAGGCCATATGGAACCAAATTGCAGGCCATATGGAACCATGCCCCAGGCCAGGGCCGTATTTTGGGCATCACTGATTCATATGTTGTTAAGGAAAATGAATAATTGCGCAAAGTTCTCAACTTGATCTGAAAAGGGAAGTGGGAGAAATTACATGTATTAAAATTTGTACCAGACAGACAGAGAAAAGTTTGTGTAAAAATCTGTCCTTAATCTAACTGTGTTTGTGGTAAGTAACTTTTTCTTCTTCGTACTCGTGCTAAGTAAGTAACAATAATGACCTTATTTTGTGGCATGCATCAATTGAAAGCAAACATTCTGAAGCAATTTACTCTTACAACTGAAAATAGAAGCATTCATTTGATTTATATTTACAAAAAATCATGTTCTGTTCAAGTGTGCAATAAAAGCAGTTGAGAACTCTGTTCTTCTGATAATGAATTTTGATGTTAGGACATGTTTGATTCTTTTTGAAACTTTGTAAGACCTCACAACCCAATGAGCTTTGTATACATCTGAATTCTATTCTTTTTTTTTTTCTTGCATTGAAAATATACTCAAAAATAATATCTAGGCTAGAAGAAAATGCAAAACTGACCACTTGGTCTCCTAAAGGACTACTTCTAATCCTATTTGTACTGATGTATGGATAGGGTCCAGATACAAAATACAATGTCCTTAAATAGTTCTTGGACTATTGTATTGTAAATAATCTAAATGTATATTTATGTTGCATTGAGAAACTGATACCACATAAAGTACACATTTAAAAGGACATGTAGATTGCAGTCTTACAATAGTGACAGTAATGTGGGGGGGGGGGGGGGGTAGACTGGCTGAAAGCAACATCTTTACAATATATTGACATGAATAAAAAACATGATAAAATTTCTACTTCAGTAAAACAAATTCCACACCAACAAACTTTACTACTGTTTACAGCTGAAACAAACATTTTGTAATAAATTGTAACATTAGTTACAATAGTTCTAATGACTGTGTATGGATTTTTTTAAAAAGTGATATTAAAAGTGATTTGTTAGTTTACAAAAATTATTATAAACCTTCATTAACTATACAATTTTCAATACAATACATAAGAAATTTTCCATTAAATGTGGTTCTTATATAAATATTTTTTAAATGGTCTGATACTTTTTTAGCAACACAGCTAAGTGAAGAAAAGAAAAAAAAAAATGTTTGCGCTGTAAGTATGTATGGATAGCGTTTCTTATAATTAATTAATGAAAAATGAGTAGGCCTTAGCAGAATTAATATGAGCTACAATGATGGTTGTTATTAACAAAGATAATAATGTAATTGTAAGCTGAAATTGTAAATAGACTTAACTGACACAGGCACTTAAAATACAAAAGTCCAATCTTTTCTATCTAAAATATATTGATAACCACATAAAAATTTTTAAAGATTCTTTCATACTTTTGGTGACCAACGATACAAATTGTATTTGTTACACCCAGTTAAGCAGCACACATACACACAGCACTGTAACTCATACATAAAATAGTAACGAAGAAATTCAAACCAACAATAAATCTTTTTTTTTTTCCAAAATCAATGGACACAATTCAATAAAGATTTACAAGAGAGCATCATCAAGTGCAACAAATATCATCAAAAACTAGAACAGCAATGTCAAGGGAACAAACTGGAATATAACTGTTCAGATCCGTCCTGTCAGTGTTTATATACATGGAACAGCTGCCATTCTTCTATTCACTTCTTTTGACCTTCAACAGAAACCAACATAAGAGCATACAACAAGTCCAGGGGAGGTCACTTGAGTTTGTTGAGATGTTCAATGAAATGGGATTTACTAATAAGTTCTGGATTTTCCTGATCCTGGTCAGGATGAACTTTGACCCCAGGTTCCCAGCGCCAATGCAACAATGTTTTCTTGCAGTCACTGTCAACAGAAAAATAAAAATTTGCCTGAAAATTTAATCTATTAGAAGATTAAACAGAAAAAGAAACACAACAGCAAAGGAACTACAATAAAATTAATTCTTTTTATACTACAGTACATCAATGTTCCAGAATAATTGTTAACAGGAAGTGCCCGGATAATCAATTGTCTGGATAACTGAATGTGAAGTATAAACGATCCATTTTACCAATTCATGTAGGGCCATATCTGACCATACATAAACATAAAATTCAAGTAAAATATACATGGGAACAAAGGGTTATATGTAGTAGCCTAACATTATTAAGAGAAATATTCGCTGATCTTTCACCGCAAGACCACCTAGATAATGTACTGTAGACCAAAAAAAGGCAGTCCCGATATTTGACGCTCCAGATAACTGACATCCGGATAAATGACGTTCTTCTATAATTCACAGGCTGCATAGTGTTGCAGTTTTAGTATGTAATTCCAGTATTTTTTTATACAAAACTTGATGTCATGTAACATGGAGTAATATTGTAGCATACCTTCTGAGAGTTTTAAGTGTAAGGAGTTTGGTTAAGTCAACTCAACGTATCTAGAGAAGTTTATTTCAAAACAGCAAAACTGTCAACACTAACAACAATCTGCATCTGTATTTCTATGGTCAATCGGTTAAAGCTAGTTGATAATGACTAAAATGGTAAAGAATGAAGATAGCAATGAAAAATTTATGAAAATTATTGGTATAAAGAATTAATGATTTATTTATTTTTCAATTACTGTTGGCATGGTATTTGTTAAAATTATTTGATTAAGAGAAATGGACAAGCTTCTAGCTTGATAATTTGAGAAACTTTGAGGATCACATGTTTCGGGAAATGAACAAGTTTATAGAATGTTTAAAAAAAGCACTGTAAATTCATATTAGAATATTTTTCAAGTAAAACAATTTTCAAAAGGTCCTTTTATAATAGGATGAATAATGAGCTGTAGATGTCAGGAGAATGCGTTTCTGCAGTGAAGAATGCAAGAAAACGCTTTTGGTATCAGGGCTTCACCCTGGACCCCATTAGGGGATTGCAAGCTCCCCCAGACCGCCTAGCTGTCAAGAGAAAGGCCTCAACATGGCTGTTTTTTGTTTATTTCTTTTTTATTATTTTTCAAATAATTTTTTTTTTGGCGACGACCCTCAACACGCACGCCGCGCTTGCACACACACATATACATATATATATGCTATACGCACGTTTGTGCTAAGGGTTAGGGTTTACTGGGCGTTAGGGTTAGGGCTTGGAAAAAAAATCTCCCCCCCCCCCCTCCAAAGTTCTGGATCCGCTAGTGTGTTAAGGTTTCTTTGGCAACAGTTGACGAGCAGGGTGTCATGTGGCCAGCCCTTTACTTTCTTTTAGACTTGAGTAGCATAAATACATTAATTCAAGTTTACTTGAGGATTTTGGTGTTACATGATGATCAGACAATGTGAAATCACTCATCCCCCCCCCCCATCCCCTACGTGCACATATACTTTTAATTTAGGTAAACTACATGTCTTCATAGACTGGAACCAACCTGGCTGTGGCTCTGGCCTCTGCTGGACACTCGTACACAGACTGTCTAGTCTTTGTGTTGAACCAGTAAAAGTTGCCTGTTGATTTGCTGATACACTTGGTCCATGGTTCTAAATAGAAATAAAATACAGCACAGTAGCAAGAAGAATGCAAAGAAAAAAAATGGATTTTGACAAAAGATGGTCTTAGTATTAGTAGTCTTACTCTTCATCTGGCAACACAACAATTACAACTTTTTTTGGCATACAAGCAGATTTATTCTCCCTCAAAAGTTATGGTCTGCTGGCTCACTCATTGATCTCAGACAGAAAACATGTTTCACTACACTCAAGAAGAACATTAAGACCTAACTGTTTAAAACTTTTTAAAATTAGTTTGTCATATTAGCTCTCGTGTTTATGTTATCACAGCGCCTTGAGCCTACATTTTGTTTGTTAACAGCGCTTTATAAATAAAATTAAACACACATGAACACCAATTATCAGATGACCAGATGTACTAGAAAAAGTGTGAACATGACTGTAGTGAGAGCTTTACTATGCAGTTGACCAAAGAGTTGGTCTGAGATTCTAGTTGGTCAGTCTAATAGCAATGTAGTCAGAATCAAGCTAGTAGCTATGTAGGAAGTAAGTGAACGAAATAATCATGTCAGTGGTCAAGTGAAGAAGTCAAGGGAAGTAATAAGAGAGTAGTGCCAGAGTGTGCAGAAGTAACATTGTATAATTCAAGATATGGAGTATAAAGTATTATTGTGGCTCATCTATTCAACTATATTCTTCATATTTGGATTTATATAGCACCATTGGTATGTTGTAAATAAATGTAAATATACGTCACATTCAAGTATTCAAGAATCCAGTTTATTATGTGTGTTACATACACAAGTATGAAAGTAGTTATCCAGTCTCCAGATGGCAATAGTACACATAAAAGTCAATCCTACTATGTCAGTAATGTCTTGATGCTTCCTAGCATTGGCAATAACACAGGAGCAGATGAAGTGATGCTCATTATTAAATCATTTATAATGTCAATAGTTAGTTACATATACACAAGAACTTCATTAACTACTAAAGAAAGCCTCCAACTGACCTGACAGTATGGATCTTACATTATATACAAACTAATTTCTAGTATTATTCTCAACAAATAAAAAAAAATTCCAGAAGGCTTAATGGCAGATAGCAGCCACCCCCTCCTCCCCAAAATTATAGCTAAATATAAAATTATATAAAAGAATTAATAAAAGTTGAAGATATATATATATAGTTAAATTACATTGTAAAATTATCTTAACTCAAAAATTTTTCTGTTTCAATTAAGCTATATTTATTATTCTAATTCTCTAAGAAACTAATAATCTCAAACGAAAACTCAAATTAGTTTTAAATAAATATTTTCTTCTTCTAGCCAGCTTTTTGCTGATGAGCTGAAAGCTCCTTTGCAGGCTGTGCCAAGGCAAAATACATATTTTTATACAACACATTAGTATTAATTAATGTTCGTAGCTTTGTGTGGTCTCCATGCTACCAGAAAATTTAATCTTCACAGAATGAATGAATTATAACTCAAGACTTGGAAGATCACCACTAAAAACAAAGATAGTTGCAGGAACATCTTTAGACAGAACTAAATTAAAAAAAAAAAAAAGGCAATGGTCAAAAGTCACTTTACCTTTGACTGTTCTGATGATGTCTAGACCAGTTGGATGGAAATAACTCCCAGAATCTGTCCTGTAACACAATCTGGGATTGCTCACCCCTTTCACCAGCTTCATGCTGAGTCTACAAATTAATTCAACATATTGTAATAACTAAATGAATCTTTTGACCACTTGGTAAACATTTTGTATTCATGATCCATTAATGTGATGAACTAAAAACAAAAATCTGAAATGGCCCTAAACCAAATTGAAAGAAATGAATTTATAACAAACTAACAAAAAATAAACAACTGTTATAACATGATTTGTAACATACGAATGTATGTTAATATTGTTTCTAAATTTACAAAACAGTTTATTTTTTAAAAGTAAATACAATACCAATTACATAAATTATGAAAGTATAAGACTGAGAAAAAAAATCAATATAAAATATTCATATAAAATAAAGATAAAAATAACATGACTGTAGAACTTAAAAATAGTTAGATCTAATATCAACATCACCAAAAAGTCCAATGATAACAAAAAACAAAACATAAATAATAATAATAAAAAAACAACAACAACAACATTTTTACCCTGTGCCCCCCCCCCCCCCCCCCTCAAGAAAAAAATCCTTGTTAGTTAAGTAAGCATCTACTTCACTTTATAATATTCTAATGATAGCCATTTAGATCTATACTTAGAAGACAAAATGTTCCTAATCATTAATTTATGAAACTCTTCAATGAATCAGGCCTACATGTGGAAATACCCAAGATAAATATTTTCTAGTTCCTTAGTTAAATATAAATTGATTTCTTTTTATAATTTGAAAACTTATAACCATCCAATTAGTTTTCTCAGTGTGGCCAATAATAATAGCTCCTCCTTTGTGGTCGAAGATGAGTAGATTTCTCATTTCCTATCGACTCATAGATGACTGTAAAGTCCAATCCTCACTTCAAAAAGCCGGCTGCATATGTGGCATGGGTGGGTTAGGTCAGTGGCAGATAGGCCTGCTTCTTCTCTCAGCTTTTTGTTGGTTCGGCGCTCTTTCGCCCTGGCCACTCTTCTTGCTTCAAATCTCAAGACTCAGAGACTCACAGCTTCATGCTATGAGGAGCAATTGAGTGCTAGTGCTTCCCAGCCGTGAATGTCAATATCGCATTCCTTGAAGGAGCTTTTGAGAGTGTCTTTGTAGCGCTTGTTTTGGCCTCCCTGGGAGCGCTTTCCTGCACACAACTCCCCATACAGAAGTCGCTTGGGAAGGCAATTGTCTGGCATGCGGACTACATGTGCAGCCCATTGAAGTTGGGACCTTTTTACTGTCCCATTGATACTGTGCATGTTGGACAGCTTTAAGATTTATGTGTCTGGTATGTGGTCGGACCAACGCACCTTATGGATACTCCTTAGACAGCCTAGGTGGAAGGAGTTTAGCTTTTTGGTGTGGCAGGAATATAGGGTCCAGGACTCTGATGCATATAGGAGTGACGGGAAAACTACAGCATTGTAGACTTTCAGTTTTGTGGATATGCTGAATCCTCCCATTGCCAGCTTGTTCTTGTTCTTGAAGTCTGCCAAAAGCAGCACTGGCACGAGCAACACGGAAGTAACCTCATCATCTAGGTTGGCGTTTGCTGATATGGTGCTTCCCAGATAGACAAACTTTTTGACGTTTGCTGATTTCTGGCCATCTATGAGAATGTCTGGTTCTGTGCAGCACTTCTGTCTTTTTTTACATTAATGGTGAGGCCAAAATTTTTGCAGGCATTAGCGAAAAGGGACAGGCTCTTTTGAAGGTTTTCTTCATTTGCAACACTTAGAGCACAGTCATCTGTGAATAGCAGGTCTCTGATGCAGTTGTAGTTTACCTTGGTCCTTGCCTTGAGTCTCTGTGCATTGAATAAACTTGCATCGGTGCAATTTCGTATGCCAACACCAATGCTTTCTGTGCGAAAGGCATCTTGTAGTTGGTGAACATTATGCTGAAAAGCGTTGGAGCCCACACACAGCCCTGCTTCACACCATTTGAGACAGGAAAAAGCTTGGACTAGTCTCCGTTGTCTTGGACTCTTGCTTGCATGCTATCATGGAATTGACTCACCATTTTTATGAATTGATCCGGCAGCCGAATTCGGACATGATTTGCCAAAGGCCTTCATGACTGACATTATCAAAAGCTTTAGACAAATCTATGAATGCAGTATAGAGATTTGAATTTTGCTCTCTACATTTCTCTTGGAGTTGGCGGACTGCAAAGATCATGTCAACAGTGCCTCTACACTGCCTGAAGCCGCATTGACTTTCTGGAAGTAGGCCAGTTTCTAGGTGGTGTTGTAGTCTGTTTAATAGCACCCTAGAGCCAGAATCTTGACAGCAATGCATAGGAGGGATATGCCACGAAGGTTATGGCATAACTGCCTATTTCCCTTTCTCTTGTAGAGGTGAATGATGGTGGCGTCTTTGAACTCTTGTGGTAGTTTCTTTTGTTCCCACATTATCTGGTAGATTTCTGTTAGATTAGCTGTCAGCTCTGAACTGCCAATTGAGTATATTTCAGCAGGAATGGAGTCTAGTCCCAGTGCCATATCAGTTGAGAGGTTGGATATTGCAGTCATTACTTCAGTAAGCCGGGGAGGGTCAGCAAGTGAATGGTTTATTGGGACTTGTTCCAGGCGTATGATGGCTTCGGCACTAATGCTTGATGGACAGTAAAGGACGGTAGTGAAGTGTTCAGCCCAGCGAACAAGTAAATCCTCCTTGTCTGTGAGTTTGAGTTTTGAGTTTTTGGCACATCGGCACAATTTAGGCCATGTCGTGCCCGTAATTCTTCAAGGATTACTCTCCCTTCATATCACCAGAGCTAAATTCCATATAGTTAAATCATTAAAATCCTTGTCTGTGAGAAGAAGTTGTTCCATCAGCACTGAATATGGGGATGAGCCATTTTGCTGAGGGCCATAAAAAGCTTTGATTGAATTGAAAAACATTTTTGCATTTTTACTGTCAGCATAGGACTGGATTTCTTCTGCTTTTTTGTTATATCATGACTCCTTCATGAGTCTCAGGTTCCGCTGGACCTTTCCCTTTCCTTTGGCATTAGTGTAGTGTTCTCTGATTTGGGGGCAACATGGATTACACAGAAAGGCCTTAAAGCAATGTTGCTTGTGTGTTAAAAGCTGTTCAATTTGCACATTGTTATCGTCAAACCAATCTTGGTGCTTGCAATTTGGCTGACCGAGGACGCTGCTAGCCAGAGAGTACACAAAATCCCTTAGTTTTATTCCAGCTGTTTTCGATATCCTTGATCATGAGCAAGGTTTTAATTTCACTGTCTAGTTTGTTGATGAGCCCTTGCTTGATATCTGGGTTAGTGAGCTTACCAACATCTAGGCACTTTGCATGCTTGCATTCTTGGGGCCGTCTAGGTGGTTTGATACATATTTTTAGCTTAGATAAGATTAGGCGATGATCAGTCCAACAGTCAGCTCCGCTTTGGTGACTTTGATGTCTTGTCTATCAGACTTTCTGAAAATGATGAAGTCTATTTGATGCTTGGACCTGGGATGCATCCATGATGTCTTTTTTCTGTGAGGTAGCTGGAAAAGAGTATTTGTTATTGTCAGCTTGTGGGCTGTGCAAAATTCTAGTAACAATGCACCATTGCTATTGCATTGACCAATTCCGTGACGCCTGATGGCCCTGGTAGTCCAATTCAACTTGAGCGCCATGCAGCCGCAACTAGACTTCACATGCTGCTGGTGGACAGAGACCATAGTTTCACCAGATACTAGCTCTGACTAACCCTCAGCTGGTTTGGCCTGTCAATCAAGACAGTTTGCCAGGGTGTGGCCATTGCCGCATGCAGACAGCTACTTGGAGCCATAGATTAGAACTGGGCTCTGAGTGGAGACCAAGGTCAATGAGCTGTTCAGAGACATCAACTGTCAAATTTCTAGCAAAATCATTATCAGTGTGGCCAATGAGCTAGTAATTCTTTTCCCAATGATATAAATCAGCTGTCAAATTTCTAGCATAATAATTAGAGCTGTTTTCGAAATACCTGTCAACCCAGGTTGTGGTTTCCAAAAAGTTATGGGTTAAATAGAGGTATTGTTTAAAAAAAAAATGATAATATAAATCTGATAAAATCCTTACCTTTCAAAAATCTGTTCAAATTTATGAAGTGGAAATATAGTCATTGTGACAAGCTGCTGTAAGTCTGAGCGTGTTGGTTTCATTAGACCTTTGATAAATTTTTTTAACTTCTCTTGCCTAAAGTTGACACACAGAGAAAAACAACAAAATATTGTAATAATGCCACATTCAATAAAATTCCAAACTGACCATTTTTAAACTTTGTAAATAAATTGTGCTTCATGTTCAAGCTGAACAATTTATTTACATTATTTAATACCTATCTTTTTATTTAGTATCTAGATTATGGCTTGTTATTAGGAATTTCTCTACATGGCAGAAACCTTTAAATAGCTAGATTTTTGGTGTATCTGGTGTACAAAGTAGTGTTGATATCTTGAAAAGTTACATGACAATATATATCTGTGGACTATTTAGCACTGCAGAAAAAAACAAACAAACTTGAATCTTTGTAACATTTACTTAGCTGGCTATTTTGAAGTTCAAGTGTCCCTGACATTGTTTTGATTTGCATGAATATCTCCAATAGACAATGTTGTTTTGTATGTACATCTACCTTTTCTCAAATGACATCTCCCTGACATCAGCTCCACAAAGAAAGAAAGCATCCAGCACATGATTGGTGGTGATTTTCTTTTGACCCTTGCCCTAAAATGTCAAGATAAAACACTATTGTCAATTTGGAATGTGTAAAGATGTAGAGGCACATAGAACTGCAAGATAATGAACTGTTAATGGCACAAACCTCTCCTTTCAGTTCTGTGAAAGACTGGACTTCTAGCAGCGTCTTGCTGGGCAGCTCCAGTCTCTCTGCCCTGTGCCAGTTCATGGCTCCTCTACCCTCCCACTTGTAACAGTTTGATCTCTGAAAAGTGTGAGTTAGAGATTATATATACATTCTAACAGTTTGATCTCTGAAAAGTAGTGAGTTAGAGATTATATATACATTCTAACAGTTTGATATCTGAAAAGTAGTGAGTTAGAGATTATATATACATTCTAACAGTTTGAAGTTTAAAATATAATAACCCCAAAATATTTTATTTGTGTTTTCTTTATAAATGCTCTTTTCTTTTCATTGAAAACAACAACAACATCAAAACAACTATATATCTACAAAAAAACAAAAACAAATCTAATCCATATTTTTAACTTACCCCACAACCTAAAAGGTAATAACTAGCTCCTTCTCCTCTAACTAAACAACTGTAATTGTATAGGCTAGTGATTGAACTCAGTTTACTGTGAGTTAAAATCTCTGTGTTGTTTTCAAAAATAGAATCAGAACCCTAGAACAAATAAAAATCCAATATAATAAATTGTATAACTGTTTTAAAAAAAAAAAAAAGGGAAAGTGTGTATAAAATACTTACAAAACTTCTACTTCATTAAAAGTTTGAAAATATTATCAACATTTCTTACAGAACAGCAAGTGTAAGCTTGAACTATACAAATGTAAGATTGAACTATACAAATATAAGCTTGAACTATACAAATGTAAGCTTGAACTATATAAATGTAAGCTTTAACTATATAAATGTCAAATAGTTGACTAGATCTAGAGTAATGATTGGGGGGAAGCCCACTGGATGAACTCCTTGCAATTATGAAACATTACAAGAAGTGAATAGAATGAGAAAACATTCACCACCATTGGCTTGATCAAAAAAGGAATTGATTTACATAAAAATTTTGCTAACATTACTTGTTTCATCTAGTGTCTATATAGCTGAAACAGCCAAGTACCAGCATATAGATCCATTTTAAAAGTCTGTATACTATTTAAATAACATATCTGAAAGTATATAAATAATAATAATATCTGCTTTACCTTAAGGAGTTCTCTGATTGTAGCTTTAGGGTCCGGTCGACCTGGAGGAGTTCTTAACTGATCAGGAATCTGACAAAAAAAGTTCAAATAGAGTATACTATTTCTACTATCTAGTAAATTATATTTCATATTACAAAAAAAAAACCCTACAAATATGTGTCAGTTAACTAATAAAAAAAACAACAAATTATGAGAATCAAAATGAAAGTACAGAAATTACCTTCCATTTTTCCAAACATTTAGTTCGCACCTCAGGCTGCCGTGCTTCATACAGCTGACTGCCCCCATGAAATAAAGATTCAATTCAGTTATCAATGTAAATAGGCAAAGTGTCATGCCATCTCAGGAAGAGTAAGTTATAAAATACCCAACCCTTAGATCATGCATTTAAATCAAAACTCTTCAGCTGGAGACAATGGAAAAGTTAAACACTTTTTATTCTTTAACAAACAAGCTATCAAGCATTTGTATTAATATTTTCCGTTTTTAATGACACATTTCGTATTATAAGCAGTTTTTAGAGTTTCTGTCTGTTCAGTAGATAAGGAGTCTTTAAAGCAACTACTAAATTTAGCTGCTAAAAACACTTTCTAAATCTAGAAATGAAATAAACTTTTTGTTTGTAAATTTTGAATTTCATTGAATTAAATTAATTTTTTACTCTCCACAAATTATTTAGTATAAAAAAGAATTGTATTTCCAATAAATTCTATACCAAATTTAGCATTCTGATAACAAAAAAAAAAGTTCTTCAAGTTTAATCCTAACACAATAATGTCTAAAGTTGCCTAATTAAAAAAAAAAAGTTCATATGGTGTATGATGGAAAGACAACATGAAAGAAAAGAATGTCATTGAAAGTAATTCTATCCAAGGCAAAAGACAGAGAAGAATGGAGAAAGACAGTGAACAGATCTTGTGTGGTGCCACAACAGTTCAAAGACTAAGGGATAGGTGAAGGTGAATTTAAAAAAAAAAAAAAAAAAAAAAAAAATCTAAAATAAAAAAACAACAGTGTATCACCTGTTTTTTGTAAAAACTTCTATCTTCTTAAGATTTATAGCTTGAATCTTTGCAAACCTGAATCGGACATATAAATAAACTCAAACATATTAACTCATTTTTGGGTCACACTAAATATCAGAAACTAACCATATCATGATAAATAAAACTACTAATCAAGTTATTTATATAATTAAAATTTTTACACCAGCAATTTCAATGTTAATATTCTTTCAACGTCTACACACAAAAATATTGTTCAGCTGATAACTTTTAATTACAACTGAAATTTAAAAAGAAAAAAAAAAACTGAACATCTAAATAAACAAATATTTGTTGGACTAACTTCTCATTTGAATTGACAATGTAGTTCAAAAAGGAATCATCATTTATCATTGTATTCAACGGCACTATATGCAATATGTCATCATTGGATACTGCAGATAGGTAGCGACAGAGATCGACGTTGATCATGTGGAAATACTGTTGGACGGCATCTTTGTTGGCTTTCAGATTCTTACACACAATATATCTGAAAAATTGATTAAAATAATGGTGATAAGGAAAATTAGACAAATCTTAAGGCTTTGAGCCTTGTAAAGAAATTAGGACTATTTTTTTATCTTGTGTTTAAAAATTACTTTTTAAATTTATTTAGCTCCAACTAATTAATTTTTGACCAATCACATATTTCTAAAAAAAAATTAGATAAACTTAATTTAAATTGTCTGTTAAGAATTTCCAGTCTTGATGGGGAGCATGACTTACCTCTCAGAGTTGGCAGGTCTGCTGGTGACTGGCTTAATAAGGGCCACTTGCTCAAATATCATGTTCATCAAATAGACGAGGCCAACACTAAAAGGTGTGAACAGGTCAAACAACTTGCAGACAAAATTTCCACCTTCATCAAAGGAGAAACAAAGATGCATTATCTAACAAGTACTTCCAAAATAAAAGGAATCTTCAATAACAAACTCATTTAATGTAAAAAAAACAACATATTTTTATTCTTCATATTTTAATAACTTTGCTACTACGCTGATGCAGGTGCAAGAGCACTGTTCAACACTGGTGATGGACAGAATGTTGTGACAAAAACAAGGAGAGACAGTTGATTCCTGCTAAGTCTTAGAGAGAGAGAGAGAGAGAGACATACATTGTGTACTGATGGTTGGATTGTCACTATTTACCTTATTTTGTTAAAGACATCAATTTTTTTTGTAGCATATGCACTATATCTCTAATAATGTATCCAGGATCAAAGAAGAGTTAAAGACAAATGAGCATAAGGTGATCCTAAGTTAATGATAACCTCAGAGCAGAGCAACATAAACATATTAGCAGACAAACATATTTCTATCATGGCACAAAGTACCTGGCCTAAGGACCATGACTGCAACCAGGAACTGACACAAGTACAACTGTTTTGATAAGATCTCTTGAATGTTTTCTTGGCCCTCAACTGAGAAACCCTATAACAAAACAAAAAGAGATGTCAGCCACTATGGAACTAATATGAAAATAGGAAAAGTAATGCTAGGAGACATTACATTCTGTTTTGATTGTCATTATTATTAGTATTCCTTTTTTTTTCATTCACCCTGCATCAAATATCTATATTCAGATTTAGTAAAATATCTAAGATATAATTAATTATTCCCAAGAAGAAACAACAACAACACTTAATTTCAAAGAGTTATTAAGAATTAACAAGTAAGATTACTCACACCATCAGCCATGACAAAGTGAACTCCCTTGCCATCAGTACTAGATAACACAAACTTGGCAAACTCTGCTTGATTGGCTGGATTGAAGATATCCCCATCTCCCTCCTGCCCACCAACACCTACACATAGCAGCAAATTGTTCATGCCAGTGCATAGAAACCAGAACACAAAACAACAAACATTTTGAGAGAACATGTCAAGAAGATCCAACAGATAAGTTTTAGAGAGACTGCTATTTTTAGGTAAATATTATCTAAGCACACTATTTAAATACATGAGAAAAGAATTATTACAAATGCAAGATTACAAAGACAGTTTGTGTGGAAACACAAACTCAAAATCGGCCCCCGAAGTGGTCCACACAGGCAGGCTTCAATATTTTCAGAAAGAACATCCGAATGAAATTATATCAAAGACAAATGAGAGATAAGAATGGAGAAAGAAGGTTAACAGATCTTGTATAGTGCCCCAACGGTCCCGCAGATCAAAGGATAGGTGAAAGTTAATGTAAAGTTAGATGTGAACCTGGCCTAACTAGTTCCCCTTTCAGATGATGTAAAGTTCATCTGTTTTTGTGGCCTACGGTTAACGAGGGTGTCATGTAGCCAGCACAACGACCAACTGCCTTTACTTTTCCCCAACTAATGTCAGGTACCCATTAGAGCTGAGTGAACTCAGAGGCGCCCAAAGATTCCAAAGTTGAAAATCTCAGTCTTCACCAGGATTCGAACCCGGAACCCCCGGTTTGGAAGCCAAGAGCTTTACCGCTCAGCCACCGCGCCTCCCCTGGCCTAACTGAAGTCTTATAATTGATGTAATTGTTTTGATAAAGCTCAAACTCTTATTCTAATTCTCAAAAAAAAAATAAAAATTCCACAATAATAAAAAATGGTTAGGAAAATGATGTTTACAAGATTACTATTCGTTTCAAATTAGGTCTAAATTATGATGCATACTAATTAGCTTTTTCTCTTTAAAAAACTGCTTGCATAACTGCTTTTAAAAATTAGATTTTTCGCTTTCAGAAAAAAAAAGTAGCCGTTGCATCAGAACTTTGAATGGTCTAAAATATTGTGATGTCGAATTTTCACTATCTTTTCTAGTTTACGAGATCTAAACGGGATGGACGGACAGACATTTCGCACAAAACCTTTCGGGGGCCCCTAAAAATGTGTATTTTTTAAATTCACATCTTTTTCAGTCAAAACTGAACTGCATAATATTAACTAGAAGTGAAATAGTTGACCCTGTCAGATCCACATTATATCTTAGCATAGACAATAGCTTGAAAACAATTGTACTGCATGGTATGAAGTATATCAATTTAATATCTGAATATGTCTATTGAAAAAAATAATTATGATTAATTCTACAACACAAATTATACATATTTTATTTTACTTGAGAACCAAGGTGCATGGGGCTTGGCAATTTAGTAATACTGGGTTTCCCACAAAATCTCCACTTGAAAAAAATCTTACAGATTTGGTCTAACATCTTATCTCATAGATTACAGATCTTACTTCAAAAGAGAAGATAATTACATCCAACACATTCCGTTTATCAATCTAGTCATGCATGTTAATCAGTGACTAACTCTACTAAGTTAATTTTATAGTGCTGATGATATATATGAAGTGGTACATTGGTAAAGCACTTAGATGCTATGTAGAGAATCTATAGTATGAAGCCATATACAATTTCAGGTTTTCTCACATTCATCCAGTTCAAATAGAGATCTCACATTTATCTCTGGGTGAAGATTCACATAGATTTGCGATAGTGATAGCCGTATAACTATGCTGTTAATACCAACCATAATGTGGCTCAAACATTTCAGGGGGTCCTGCAAAGAAGTCCTCCAGCTTAAAGTCATTGCTGCCCCTCAGGGTGAGCCCAAAACCTTTGGATTCTCCCTTTGTTCTCCACAGTACGTACTCACTGAACCCTCCAGGCCCAGCACACACATCAGCAAAGTAGAGAAGTTCATTGGGGCTCACCAGTGGTTCCTTGAAAAAGTTTAAATAATAGTAGAAGGTTTAAGAAAAATGTTTTTTTTTTTTAAAATAATTATTAGACAACGGTTATAATGGTTCTCAAACCATCTCACAGATTTACATCAGGGAAATAATTTATGAGTTATGATGCATTTAAAAGTGTTATTAGTGAGTAGTCTTTACTGCTCTGAAGCTGAGAAAAAAAGGAGACTGTCTCCCTTTCAAACTTCATATTAATTGATCCTATTTCAAAAATGTAAAAAAAATGCATTTAGGGAGTTATTGTTCACATTAGTTTCAAATAGAAGGCTTGATATAACTTTGAGAACTATACAAAGTAAAAAAAGATTGAATTGGTTCTTATTTATGTACTTAGAAATAAATATCTAAACATTTGAAAGGGCTACTTTAACTACTTCTGCTTTGAGGATGCAATGACTTTGAAACAAAAGTATCACAAAAACTTTTTAACAGTTTTCTTTCAAATAATGCAATGCTGCTTGTTAGTTCAATCATAATATAGATTGATGTAAACAACATACCCCACTGGCGTCCTTAGGATTAGTAAACATAAAATCTAATATTGCATCCATATTTGCCATTTTCATTGCTGCTCTGAAAAAGAGATGGAAATGCCAACATTAAGCTTGGTTTTTGTGTGCTACATGCGAGCATATTTTCTTTACAGAAATGGCTAAAAAATCTAAATATAAAATGAGATTTGTCCTATATGACATGCAGATGGTCAAAGAAAGATAACTATTTTTTTCAAATGATAATGACAAACAAGAAAAAAAGAGTTCTGTGCCATAACCAATAAAAGTTGTGCTTATTTTTGTTTAAAAAGAAGTTTCTTCAAGCTTTATTCCCAATAACTGTACTCAGTAAAGTAATACACCTATAAAGGTCTGGCTGTCTGGAGCTACAACATCCTGTACTAACACCATGGTTCCATATTCAAGCCTCAGTTCAACTTAGTTTTCACAACATACACATTTTACAGCTATAAAGTTTTAATTTAAGTGCTTTAAGACACCCCAAAGTAAACATTTAGAATGTTTTATAATACCATTTTCCTGTAAAAAATATGTACTTAATTAGGATAATTATAGTAATAATTTTTTAATAAATTTTTGATCATACAGTCTCTAACACTAGCAGTATTTGTCACTTAGATTCAATGGCTGCTTTTAGTTTTCTCCTATTTTATAGAGGGATGAGTTTAACTTCTATTCACCGGTTCAAAAAGAAGGCACCACGTATTGTTTCATAAGGATTAGACCGAGTCCTAGCTCTACGCATTTCTTCCGGCTCCAGCACATCAAACACACTCTGAAACATTACAAATGAAATTATGATATTCCATTAGAATTTCAGCATTTCCATATAGTTATTTTGTTTTACCACATTCCCTTTCTATTAATCTCTCACAATGTCAGAAAATTTCATATGTAAATTAAAAAAATTGCAAATTACTTTTACATGGAAAAAAAAAATAAAAAATTTAAACATAACAAAGTAATATTAAAAAGTCTTACTTTATGTTCAACTAGTATAGAAAATTAAACTTGGTGAAATTCTATTTTCATTGAATAATAAAGGGAAAACAAATATAGGTCAATATTTGGATCCAACACACAACCCCATTATTAGTAAGATCCATAATTTACTTACGAAACTGACCATACAACAAAGAAACATAAATATGTCTTAAATAAAAATGGAGCCCAATATTTAACTACTTTGAAATTTAAAAGATTTATTCAATAATTAAAAGTGTGATTTTTTTAAAAACTTCAATCAAATATGTTGTCACGCAAAATAAGTTTATTTGCTGAATTTCAGTTCAATAGGATAATGAAGTTGTTAAAAATAAATATTATATTTTTTACTTTGGATTGGAAAGTGTGAGCTAATTGAAGGATTTGAGAAAAAAAGAAGGGGGACAATGTTGAGAATACAATTACTCAATTACAATCTTGGAATCTATCATTTCATTAGACAAACATTTGCTTACAATTTATCATTTCATTACAGACAAACAAACATTTGCTTACAATCTATCATTTCATTACAGACAAAACATTTGCTTACAATGCAACATTTCATTACAGACATTTGCTTACTTTGCCATTCAGCACAAGTTCCAGAGTCTTCTGGGAACAAAATGTGGTCTCATCATCAATCTCTCTTTTTTTCTAAGGAAACAGAAAACAAAAAGATAAGTTTAGAAAAGATGTGAAAGAAATCAAATCAATAATGCAAGGTCAGATGTTACTCACAGGACCAACAGTGATCCAGGTTTTGAACTCTTCCAAATCTGGCATGGGACCTGTGTACGGAGGCAGCCATTCTACTTCCTCATCTATGACAATCTAATTCATATGACAAAAACATTGTTATACAAATGAGAACTCAAAATACATGATTCGAAAAATTAAAATGAAAACTAGAATAGTTAAAAAAACAACAACAACAAAAGCTTACCTCTTCTTTACTGAAGTCCCATTCAATATCAGAAGGTTCAAGGCCAGGCACTACCATACCTAAACCTCTGCGACCTCTCTGTTTAGACTCTTCTACAATTTGTGTTCTACCCTGGCCATGTTTACCAAGTCCTTCCCCTTCTTTGTGACCCATTTTTGCCTATGGAAATACAAATATATATCAAGATGTAAATACAAATACAAAAATATGTCAAGATGTAAAACACAAAATAAAGAATGCTTTTTAAAAAAAAAAAGCTTATATTATGTGTAATTCTCTGTTTTAGCTTTCTCAATGCTATCATGTGTCTGAAAAAGTTGTGAAGGGGAAGGCGGATATCTTGGTGAATGTTTACATGATTGTTATTTAAATGCATAAACAAAGTTTCACTCAGGGCTCAAGAATCTTCAAGGGTACGAATTCAACGTATATCACCAGGTAGGGGTAAAACAAAAAAAAGGCTAAGCTGAAAGACAATCAAGAACACCAGAAATTGTTTTTTAATGCATGAGCTAGTATGTGATTTCTAAACAGCTAGAGAAAAGGTGTAGAAGGGAATATGAAAAAGAATTAGATATTAGTCTCTTATCTCTTACCAAAAGATGTTAACAAAGGGAAGGTTGTAAAGGCATACAAACATATTTTCACAAGCCTGGCACTGTACAAACACAAAACTATGTATCTATAAATTGGAACAGTGTTTACTTAAATTTAAAGTATGTGTACTACTAGGAGAATGGGAGAATATGACATAACTACCTTACAAGACATCAGTTGAAAAGCTAAGTCATAAAAGCTGGTTCTATAATTGAGATTTTCTGTGTGTGTCAAGAGTGATACACTAAAAGTTAAAGGCTGAGAATGTGGATACCATCCCATCCAAAAATGCATTAGCTTCATAAATAAAAAAACCCCCACTAATAAAGTAATTATGACATCCGCCTCTTAATCTATATTAGTATGAAAAGTCAAATGAGTTATACCTATTTTTTTTTTTTTGAAGTGAGAAAATTAGAAAAATTAAATATTTTCATGTTTTGAAATGTAATACATTATTTTTATTGTGGTATCAGCACATTTGCATAAGCAGATTTTAAATCATCAAGCGGTCAACGTACTTACCATCATTTTCCTAACTGCATCTGACATTTCAATTTGACCGGTTTCCTTTTTTTTGACAAATTTTGATGGTATTTGGCTGTCGTCCATTTCAAAATTCTTGCTAGCATCTCCATCTGCTGTGACCTTGGCAAAAGGTCGTTTTGAAAATGGGAATTTCTTTGGTGAATGCTTCTTGTTGAACTGTTCTTGCTTTGCCGTAGCCCTTCCAAATGATGGGCGATGATCAGCCTCATCTTCGGAATCTGATGAAAAAAAACGAATACAAATTATAACCTTAAGGAGCAGAATCTTTACAGCTATGAATAATATTTTACTTTAATACATTGGTAAAGTATCTTTAATATTTTATAAAAAAAAACAACAACAACCAACTCTTCCCTATGTCTTGATAAAGTATTATGGTAACAACTTATTCCAGCGAGCCAACTGAACACAAGCAAAAGGCCAACATAACAATCAAGAGTATTTTATAATTTGGACATTTAATCTGGTAATGAAGGAAATCCATCTATGTCACAGCTGCTGCTAACCAAATAACTAAGTCTAAAACCTTCTCAATTGACAAAACTTGACTGCCACTAAAGATGCTAACATATGAACACATAATAAAATAGTCAACATTTTACTCAAAAAACAGAAAAACATAAGGCTTTTGCTCACAACCCTTTCTTTCTCCAAGAAATAAATTAGTGCAAATAATATTTTAAAATTATTTTTTTTTAAAAAGCTATAGTTTTAATTTAATTCTTTGTTATTTAAAAAAAATCATTGTAAAAATATGATTTATTTTTTTAAGACTGAGACTATACTTTCACTTTATTTTTTTTAAAAAGATAAACATTGTCAAAAATGTTATCATCAGTAAAACAGAAATATTTTTTTTTTCTGCTACTATTTATGCTTTTTAATTTTACTCCTATAGAAAATATGCATAATGCTTTTGGTGTCATCAAAGAATGCCTTCTCTTTCAATCTGGTGTACTTTATAGAGCATAAGATAGGAAATTACACTCTTATGATGTGAAAATTTTTTTACCTACCATCAACCTAAATCTATACAGTGAAATTACAAAAAAATTGAAAAGGTCTCTGTAGCCATCTCAAAACTCTGGGAAAATGCCTAACAAAATGCCAGCAATAAAAATGCTAGTGTGCAATGCCTGTGTAGTCAGCAGTCTGCTACAGGGTAGTAAGAGCTGGTAGAATAGTTAGAGCACAGATTGGTGCTTTTCATATACTTAATATACTGTTTTTGACACATATTGTGTATCTCATCTCCTGCAAAGATTGTGCCTCTCTAATTAGGAAGTTTTGCATGGACCAGCAAGCCAGACAGAAGAATTTCCAAGGACATCCTTTACAATGAGCTTGTTGAGGGAGACAGACCCATAGGATGCCCAAGACTGACTTACAGAGGTGGAGACAGACTACAGAGATTACGGTTGCAGTTATGACATTATAAAAAGTTTGCTGCTTCATAATTGGCTTGTTTATTTACAGCATCTGCCTGAATTCAAAGAGAAGAAACCAACACCAGTAATTCATCTGGTTGCATACATTGTCTTGTGAAACAAAAGGAGCCATACATTCAATATCAAGTGGGCCAATCAAGACTTGTATATAGATTAACTCACTGAACAACAAGATGTATAAAGAATAAATGATTTTTATAACCATGCCAATTAAGGGGAGCAACAGAGCAGCACTAGAAACTATTGAGAGATAAGAGGATGACCATTCTAATATACTACTGACACAAAGAAATAGGAAAAACAAAAAAAAAAAAACAACAACAAACAAACAAAAAAAAAAAGCAAAGAACTCTGATCCAACTTACTGATGAACTAGCCCTAAAACACCATCTACCCAATAACAGAGAAAAAATTACCAGCTTTTCCAGCATAACTCCTGGACATAACTAAAAACAACCAACCATTAAAACACATTTATTAAATAATACCCTAACAAAAAAATCAAATCCACAGAAGCTCAAAGTAGACACTCTTGAAACAATTGAAAGGAATCCAGAAACAGCTATCCATACATATACTTCAAAGCCACCATCAATACTGGTCTTGGTGCCCTCCTGGTCTTCCTAAAAAATAAACACTTTGAAATAAGTGCACCCTGTGGTGATTATTGCTCAAACTTCCAGGCCAAAATTGAGACAATTACCATAGCAGACACTATGAAGGATATTAATGACCATCAGATGTTGTCTTTACAGACTCCCAATCCACTCTGCAAGCACTTAACAGTAGCACTTCATCCAGTCCAAAAGAGTTGACAATACTAATCATGATAATCCATCAGATGATGGTCAAAATTAAATATCAATATCACATTACAGTGGACACATTGGCATAATGGAAAATGAAAAGGCTGATAAACTATCAAAAGAAGGATCATCTATGGAACAACCTGATAGAATTGTTAACTACCTTACCCTAGGGACAATATTAGTGTCAACAATCACAAAGAGGAGTGGCTAGATTAGTCAGAAATATAGGTCTAGAATCTACTAGATTTAATCTAAAATAGATCTACTCTAGTAGATCAAGACAATAGATTAAAATCTAGACTAAGAGTAAGACAATCATTTAGATAATAGTAACTATTATGCTGTTGATCAGCATAATTATATAGATGTTATCTTCTTATCTTATAAAATACAGCTTTTACTTCAAAAAAGATTACATCCTAAGCATGTCCCTAGGTCAATCTAGTCATGCATGTTAACCAATGACTGAAATTCTGCCAAGTCATTGGTTTTCCTGGCTGGCTCAGGCAACCCATTCCAGGCTCTAATAGCACTAGGGAAGAAGGAGCATTTGTACAGATGGAATGAGGAATGTGCCTTTATCTTTGTGTCTTTCTGAGTATTTTATTTGGTTGGTTCAGTGTTTTATGTATAATTGCTATTTTAATTTTAAGTCTTCTATCCTGAAGGTTTTCTAAATTTAGTGATTTTTCTAAAGTTGTTACTCTAGTCAAATGTGAATATTCTTTTGTCATGAATCTCACTGCTCTATTTTGTGTCTGTTCCAGTTTCTTAATATTTTCTTGAGTTGAGGGATCCCAAACAGAGGATGCATATTCTATTATTGGCCTAACCAAGGTTAAATAAAGTTTTATTTTTATGTACTTATTTGATTTCATGCTGGTTTGATTTTTTAATAGTTTAATTAATATGAGGATTCCATGACAATTTTTCATTTTTCACCAAGGTATTTTGCATTTTTAGTCTGTTACTGGTGTACCATGAATAAGATTAGTGAAATTTATTTCTTTATGTAATCTGGCAATCTAGCTGGAATACCTTCAGGTCCAAATGTTTATTTGGTTTAATGTTCGATAATAGTTTTTGGATCTCTTTTTCTCCTATGCTGTCTATTTGGTCTTGGTTCAAATTAAGTCCTCCTGGGGTAGAGAATGCAGATGCAAAGTATTCTTTAGGATCTGTTGGCTTTAGTTTCATTATTATTACCTGTTAGCTTCTCCTTTATTAATGGTGCTACTCCTGTTGTTTCAATTTTCTTAGACTTAATCATTATCTTATATAATACAGACATTACTTCAAAAAAGAAGATGATTATGTCCTACGTGTTATGCATCTAGTCATGCATATTAATCAATGACCTAAATTCTGCTAAGTCACTGGTTTTCCTGGCTAGCTCAGGCAACCCATTCCATGCTCTAATAGCACTAGGGAAGAAGGAGCATTTTTTACAAATTTGTCCTAGCATATGGAATGAGGAATGTGCCTATCTGAGTAATTTATTAGATTGTGTTTAAGTATTTGAATATTATGGTTTCAGTGTTTTATGTATAATTGCTTTATTGCTACATTACTTTTGAGTCTTCTATTTTGAAGGCTTTCTAAATTTAGTGATTTTACTAAAGGTGTTACTCTAGACACTCTAGTCAAATGTGAATATTCGTTTGTTATGAATCTCACTGCTCTATTTTGTGTCTGTTCCAGTTTCTTAATTAATGTTTTCTTGAGCTGAGGGGTCCCAAACAGAGGATGTATAAAATGAAGTATAAGTATATATATATTTTATATCTATATTATATATAGATCTAAGTAGATCAAAGTTATTTAACTTATTATGATATGACTAATACGGGTGACTAATAGAATTATTAAGAATCTTATCTTAAACTCTTAAGACTAAGTTATTACTAAGTAAGACTTAGATCTAGTTAGTAAGTGAAGTCCTAAGCCCTAATCCAAGTCTGAAGTCGAAGTGACTGAAGTCAGGCTAAGACTAAGTCTAAGTAAAGTAAGTAAGTTAAATTAACTTAACTAGTAAACTACTACTCTTACTCTACTTTTAGTCTACAAGATCTGCTAATCTAACTTCCAAGTAACAAATCAAACCTGTTAATGTTGACATTGTTATTAATTGAAAAAAAAGTATAACAAAAGATAACTAGGTAAAGCTAGTCTAGTATTTTCTGGGAAAAATAGAAATCGAAAATAAGTAACATTTCTTTTCCCTTTTCCTCTAGCCAGATCTCTCAACTGCTGAGGATAAAAGGGAATTCCCAGATTTTATATTCACAATTTATGTTTAAACTATTTTGTTTACTGGTATTCTAAAAATACGAACTATGCTATCTATTCTCACAATACGTTCCTATTTTTAGATAAACTAGGTCAAAAGGAAATTCTAGTCACGTGAATACTCTACTGTTCATAATTCTGTCTTGTTTACATCAAGCAGAGCAATCTTCCACTTCTTGATTTTCTAAATTATTTAGATCGAGATCTAGACTATTCTCTAGATCTAGATTAGCTATCTAACTGAAAAGCATTTAAGAAAGTGATCACGAATGCATCACGTATGTTAATAACATTCATAAATGATTATGTATATGTTAAATATGTAGATCTAATTAGAATAAATTAGATCTATCTAACTATCTTCTATGTCTATATCTATTAATCTATTCATCTTTCTAGATTCTAGATCCTAAGTACTAGATCTAGTAGTAGAATCGGTATACCGTAGAATCAATCTAGATTATTTTAGATCTAATCTATGTCTATGTACAGAATGACTGAGAGTAGTGAGAGTGAAACACTTGTCTTAAACAGAGTTACGAGTTAGTCAGATTTGTAAATTTGTTAGATCTACATTACAATCTAGTCCCTCACTAGTTTAGTAGTTAGTTACAGAGTATTTCTATTCTAGATTATGATATATAAATCATCATATATTCTTTCAACTAGAACTTCTAGTTCTACAATTAGAATAGATCTATAACTATAACTATACTAGTATACTAATTAAAGTTTAAAGTATAAGGACATTAGTCATTAGATTTTAGATCACTAGTCATTAGTCTATTATACTCTAGAAACTCTAGTATAGACGTTTAGTATCTACTACTTCTAGAATATCTATAGAGTATAGATACATCATACACTGTTATTAATGATGTCTAATCAGAGTATCAGACTCAGATAATCATACTGACTTCTAGAGTCTCGTTCTATATAATATTTATTTAGAGTAGTTTATTTAATCCAGACATTACATGAATTTGGACTCTCGCTGTTTTTGTGGTCAATAAATCTTTATTTTGATATTTAATATGAATCTAGCGTGCTGTATAATGTGCTTGTCCATTTTCTAATGATTCTGACCCAATTTCCTTCCATTTAGTTGTCTTTTTCTTAGTTATGTTACCAGGATGACTTTACCTCTTCCTAGGGTTAAGACTATATTTTTTGATTGGCTAAGTCTATACTAATGAGCCCGGCAATATTTATTCAGTTTTTGGAGCTGATTTATTTGATTCATAAGCCAAGTTGTTTGATTCCATACAAAAAAAAATTAATAGGGTATTTGAATTAAATTACAATTTTCTTGTACCCAAAATTTATTTCAAACAGCCAGTTTTGGACATCTGTGTTAATGATCTTATATTATATTTGTTTTTTTGTTGTTGTTTTTTTATAGAGAATAAATGGGCAAATGTTTGGAGTAAGCTTGGTATATTGAATGAAGTTAAATGTCTAGATCTAGACCTACTAGATAGATCTAGATTTATATAGAGAGAATATAGAGGATTCAGCTATTGAGGCAAGAATGGCTATGTTAACCTGTACTATACAACAAAAGATCATCTGTATTAGAAATTTATTAAATTAATGAACAAAAACACAAACATTCAACACACATCTTATCATGCAAACATAAAGTAAGTCTAAAAGTCTGTGTAGAAGTCACTATCCTAGTGACCTAATTTTGGTAGAATAAGTGTGTTCATATTTTTATTTTTTGTGTTCGTATTTATGCATAATTTGAAAACATCTTAATGATTTCATGTGAGGGGCTAAGCCTAGGGATCTTAAAATTTAGTAAATGTTATTATAGAATCTGAGTTTATAGATGCCTAAATATAGAGACTGTCTGAAATAAATTATGGTGTCAGGAATCAAATAATTTGGGTCAAATTTGTCTGAATTAAATGAAAACACATGGCCTCTTTGATCTTAAATATAATAACAAATATAGGTTAGGGGTACAAATATAAGTAGTCATCCTTTTCCTCCTTAAACTAAAGAAGATTTTGATACATCATTTTCTTTTCTATGTCGAACCACTGTCACTGTCAAATAATGCGCTATAAAAGTCAAACTTTGAAATTTTGGCCTATAGGTGTCCAAATAGCATAAACTACTCTAGTATAATATAGAATAATTTAGATCTAAAAGTAAGATAGTAGTTAGTAGATCTTTATGTAATAAAAATCTAATTATATGTTATTTAAGTTTGTTAAAGTTTCCCCTTTCAGACCTTGCAGTCTACAGTCTAGGTGATGTTAAGGTCATGTTTTTTTTGGTCAGTGGTTATTGAGTAGAGTGATATACGGCCAGCACAATGACCAACTAAAGAGATACCTATAAGAGTTGGGTGGACTTAGGGGCACCCTAAAAATGCCGAAACTCAATATCCCAGTCTTCACCAAGATTTCAACCCAGTACTCCAGGTTCAGAAGCCAATCTAGAGAGATGTATATCCCAAATTTAAATGAAAGTTTCAGTTGTTTCTTCAGAATCGAAGATTATTATTTTGTAACTCAAACCTCTCTCTGTCAGGTCCCTATAGGCTGATGTCAGTGGTCAAGGGCTCAATCTCATGCCCTTTCTACCTTTCTCCTGCCCTTCCAATTCTCTCATGCCTTGCTCTTTGTGGCAAGATGAAATTCCAAACATTAAACATTGCTCCTATACAGGCCCCCGTTATATTCCCCATGAGTCTTTGCAGCTCTTATGCTTCACAATGCTACTTAAGTTGATTGGCTGCATATGTGCTATTTTTTTTTACAAGATAACAAAATTGCTATTGAACAAGAATATTAGTAGAGATGAAGATCTTGATGTAAATTTTTATTGTAAATGAATGTTTACAATATTTGTTTATGGACACATTTGTTGTTTTACATACTTGGGTTGTTTCTCTCTAAAGAATTTGTTAGGCTACACTAGTTTACAATAAGGGATTTGGCGCAGAAAGTTAGAGTCATTTGTTGTGTTTATTTTGGGTTAGGTTTTATATAACAACATTAATGTCATGTATAATAAAAGCAAAGACTAGGATTATTTATGGAAAAAAAACAAACAGTTCAAATGTTAGATTCTTTAGAGATAGTCAAGTTCTGTTCCCTGAGAAGCTTTTGGACTTGGGTATTTAGTTGAGCTATGACATAGATGGATTCCCTATTCATGATATATTAAATGTTTATGAATTGACATTGCTCTTGCTTGTCTTATTACATTGTTGGTATTCACCTTTGCTCAACTAACATTTGGAAGTTTAGTTATTGCCTCCATTTTGAACATAACCTATTCAAGACACAGCACAGATTAAAGATTATTATATTCTAGCACATACTACATGGCCATGCAGCCATTCACATCTTAAAAATTATTCTCAAAATCTTGAGTTACTACAAAGCTTATATCATCTCATTCTTTCTGTCTGTCTGGTAAAAAGTTTGAACATACATGTTTTTTCTCCTATTTCCCATTCTTGGGTCAAATTAAAAGTTTGCAAAATTATTCATTGAACCTGACAAGACATAAATCAATAAAAAAAAATTAATATATATATTGATTTAGTCCCCTTATTACATTTTGACATGTTTTTTCTTCCATTTTTCATTCTCAGATCAAGTTGAAATTTCACATAATTATTCATTGTTGATAACAACACATGAATGAATCCAAAAATTAACCAATTAGTTAATCATTTAGTACTAATTAATTAATTTTAGCAGAAATGGAGTTAAACCCAGTAATTATTAGATAAATGGTAGTAATCAGTAATTATTTCCCCTTTTCTATTGCTTGTTTTTTTTTCTAGAGTGACGTGATGTGGCTAAGTCAAATTATTAAGGTAGTTGTTACGGTCATTGTTTTTGGGTGTTGTATAAGGACCAAAAGTCTGTTTTAACTCTAAATCATTCATGTCATACTTGTTTTTTTTTTTTTCCTAAAGAGTTTCATAAATCTAAACTTCTTAAGTCTTACAGTATTAGTTTTTTTTTATTGGCGACATTTCCATTTAAATGAATAGAAAGAAAAAAGGTATATAATAGGGGCATTCAATCAATCTATTTCTCTTCTTCATGATCAAATCTTTCATTGGTATTTTTTTTTTAAAATAATTTTTGTAAGCAGACATTCTTTTGTTTTATTATTTTCTTAAGGACTTCTTTTCATTTACCTTTTCATCATTAAACAAAAAATTATATAGCTGTAAATCATCCATGTCCATTAATTTGTTCTCTAATATTTTACAATTTACTCTATATACTCTGTTTAAAAAATGTAAAGATATCCCCAAACCCATTCTTGTGAGTTTCAAACATGAGCCTCTCATTCTCTCTTGCCATTCTACATTTCTCCTGCTTATGCCCTCTTGTGACAGCAAGAAACACCCTGAATATTAAATCCATAAATTTCAGTTCTTGATTTTTTTTCAAACCAGGCACTTAAACTCTTAAGCTTCTATGCTCTTTTACTGGGAAAATACATTTTGATGAGATACTTAGAAGAAAAAAAAAAGAATTGGCCTAGTAAAGGCCTTGAACTTGACACCATGACCCATCTAAGTGTATTTTCTCTTGAACTTGTACACATTGTACAAGAACATATTTTGAAAACATTATTCACCTCTAACATAAAGATTAAATAAAATCATTTAACAGAGTTGTAATTTTTTTTTCATTGAAAAAATATAATCAACACTTCAAGCTCTAATGCTGAGACCTCATGAAATTTAGAAACAAATAGCTTCTTAATTTGATGTCATGTACTTACCTTAAAAGTTTTTTTCCTAGTCTTTTATAAGACCCTCTATGTGTTCAGGTATTCTAAAATGTGTTTAAATCTTAAGTCTAATTGGTTTCATTCAAGCTATGTCTTCACATTATAAGACATTGAACTAATTAAGTTAATAAAATTGTGTCAGAGTTTATGCACTGACCATAGTGTCTTCTAAAAAAAATGCATAGAAATGATAAAAATCCTATATTTTGTCTAACCAATTCCTTTGAAATTACACTTGTTTGAAAACAAAATAGACCTAAACACAATCATAGTAGTAATAAAAAAAAGAAATTTTCATTACATATGGCTCCAGTAAAAAAAAAAGAGTTACATTGTACTTGGTTGATGAAACTATTTGAGATGAATGCCATTTAGGAGTATTTTAATGACTTAATATTTATATGCGTAGAAGTTGAAACTAATCAGGATTTCCTTAGTAACGCAACAGTAGAGACAGACTAACAGATGAAAGAGACCTTTTGTAGTAACGCTTAGGAAAGGATGTTCTTTCTTAAGCTGGTGGACTGTGCCCTTCTTTTTGTAATAAAGTATTGTGTTCTAAAAGGTTGTATTAACTTATTCTATTTGTTCTGTTGGAAGAGTGTTTATACTTAGAACTTGGGACTAGCCACATCAGATTTACTTCTCAGAAATAACACCTCCCTCAACATTTTAGGCATGTATATCTCTGGTTGTAACAAACCTAGGAAGTGTACAAAAGGACAGTTTTATTGTACTCTCACTTTATTAAAGCATGTACAGTTAAGTATGCTAAAAGTGATTTATAGATAAATAGATGACCATTAATGGTCTTCATTATTTTCTACTCAAAGCTTTCCTAACTACAGAGACTTTAGTTACTATTGCAATAAAATTGTTTGGCAGTCTTTATTTTTTAAATACCGGTAATATCTTTTTTAAAACATGAAACACATGATGTGGAACTTGTAAGGTAGAGTAATCTAATGCACAGACTTAAAACAAGTTTAGGGATTTGTTGTTTTTTTTTGTTTCCACCTTTCATAAAAGAGCTCCTAGAAAAGCTAGATTAATAGATTCAGTTACATGCTTTTCCATGCATGCTTTTACAAGTGCTTACAACTCTAGACATTTGTTGTCAATGAAATAAATATGCCATGCTACATGTTTTTAGACATTACATTTAAGGTCATGTAAAAAAAAAGCTCTCTCCATGTGAATATGGGAGAAAATTTTCTGTGAATGTGTACAGCAATTGTGTACTGTTGTAAATGTGTGTGCAGAATAATCTTAGGAAACTTGATGAAAAACTACTTTAAAAGTCCAAGAATTGTTTTACTTCAATGCATAATCTATGTGTGAGGGCTACTTATGCATGATTGTAAACAGTTCAGACATTATGTAAGCCAAGTATCATGTTTCACTTGCCAGGAGAAAGTAGGTCAGAAAAAACACAAGTTAACTTACTTTATTTTCATGCACTGGCTTTACTTTTTTTAAATGTGTGCTGTGAGAAAGCTTTAGCATAGACATTTTAAAAAATTCCACCTCGTTTAACAGGCTTTTTTTTTTTTTTAAGGCAAGAATTATATAATTGTTATTCTTTTTAAAACTGGAAGATCCTAAAAGTTACCATTAAATTCTAAAAAATATAAAGGATTTTTTTTTCTCATTAAAATTATATTTTTTTTTAAATATTTATTTTTGATATACTTCTAAATTCTTATCCCTGATTTAACACCCTGGTTAAGTAATTAATAGTTTATCATTTTTATTTTTGGCAAGAGTTGTCTATTTGGTAGTTTGGTAAGTAGAACATATTAGCACTATTTTATTCTCTTGAATAGAATGTTAATTCTTTAAAACTCTTAAGCACAGTTGATGTTCTTCAACTTTAAAAAAAAAGAAAAACAGTTAAAATTAATATTTCTAAAAAAAAATATTTCTATTCACATTGAAATGCAAAACATTTTTCTTGGGTCTTTAAATCTCTGCCTTGATTAGTGATATGCCTGCTTACATAAACACTCACACAAGTATAACTTGGCTGGGTGATGTTATCATTTGAAGCTGTTTTGTCTATATCTAGGTTCATTTAAAAGCCACTTTATCAGTGCTATGCATTCTTAATTCTGTTGATAATGATATGCTTTACAATGTAGGCCAGCAACCAAATAGGGATTTGTAGCAGCTCTCTGTCACAGTGTGTATTGTTCATAGTGTTCACGGTGTGTACAGTGTGTAATTACATGAGGAGCTTTGCATACATATATAATTCTTCTCTTGCTGTCTACTGTGATAAATTACTTGCTTGTTCTGGTAATAACTACCAATCATTGTGTTCTTACTTTAATATACTCATTTCAATGGTTCAATATTAGGTGTGCTGATCTACCAGTTGATGCTTTCTGTGAGATCTGTTCCATATTTTGTTTTTATATGTGCTTAAAGCATTAATGCTCATTTAGATTATAGTGTTTACAAAACTGGCCAACCTTCAAAAAAAAATTTATTTATTCATTAACATTTTTGAATTTAAGGCATTAGTGTAGTTGATTGATAAATAGAAATAGTTCAAGACATTCTGATAAACATAAAACATAACAGCTTCAAATGCTTAGTAAGCACAGTAAACAAAAATTGTAATGTGTATATCATATACATAATCTTAAGTGGGACAGGCACACATTTTCATCAGAATAACAATAATACCTCATTAAACTAGAGATTGCCAACTTATATTTGATTGCACTTTTAAAATGTCTAATTTTTTCAAACATAGCTGATGTGCAAAAAATGATTTGAAAAAGCTTTTAATTAACCAAAAACACATTTGTTTGTTTTGCATGATTTGGTTGTTCCTTCAGATTTGAAGATTATTATATCCTTACCCAAACCTCCCTCAGGACAGGGGATGGCAGTGGGCAGTGTTCAAACCCTGGATCATTGGGTCAACAGTCCAGAGCACATACTACAGGATCAGGCAGCCATCCTTGTTTACATTATTTGAAAAAGTATCAAGTATTCAAAGACAAAAATGTTAAGCTTGTAAATTCATGGTGTTCCATTTTTTTTTTTGAAATACAATTTTATTGTATTCTCTAAAAAATGTTTTTTATTGAGATGTAAAAAAGTTTATATATGCCCATTAGCCCTAACCTACTTTGCTAAATTTTGTATTTTGATCCCCTGTGTACCAGTCACATTTGGAAAACAAATTTATTGACAGCTAATTGCGAAGTGTGGTTTTTTAAAACATGATGTGGCACAAGAAGGATAAATATTGTAATGACTCTCACTATCTATGCTCTCTGCAAACTTCACCACACAACTCAACCAACTCAAAGAACTTAACAACTCAGTGGTCCAAAATAAAGTAACACTTTAATTTCCAATAAATCACAGGCGCTACTGTACAATTAGCAGCACATAACACTGACTGCACAAATGCTTCATCGTTGATAACCATTCAGCTATATCAACTCTTGTACCTCTAGATCAAACTCTACTGGCCCATCCACCTCATCCCCACCATAATTCTCTTTTCCGGACCGACTTTAAGCTGGACTCACTGTACCAGGCTGGGTATTAAATCGTTACTTCCACTCAAACTTGTGATGTGAAATGACTCTACACCTTCACTCTTTAGGGTCCCTATGCCTTTCTTGGAATTGACAGAACTTCACTTGTCTTTTCTGGGTGATCACATGACCTTATCCGAGGTGACTGGCCTGAGTAGTCTTCACAATCGACCTTTCTTGAAGCGTTGCCACACTGTGAATTACTTATAACTTAGGCCAGATATCTATCTATCAATATCTCAACATCGTTTGAGGTTTTAAAATTTTACATTGCAAATCTATTTACATTTTATCAAAGAGGATTAGGATCACTTTTGTTTTTCTCACTTTTCTATTAGAGAATTAACTTTTCTTTCTTTCAGCAAGAACATGAACACAGACAAGAGCCTCTCTGAAAGGTTGATAACTCTGTCCTCCCTGTGGGAATCTTATGCTCAGTTGATTCGCTGGAAAAATGACAGACATGCACAACAGAAACTTCAGGTAATTAACAGATATATCCTTTATGTGTTTGTTGTGCATGTTATATAATTTTGCAATAAAATAATGTAATTGTCAATGAAATTAATGTGTTGGTAAATAGAAAATAAAATAAATAGAACTGTATGCATAAATCAAAATAAATGTAATTATTTACTGCCCAACTTCTTTTGGACAACCCATATATACATATATACATAACACATTAAAAATGAAAATGTTATCTTTGTAGAACTATTACGTATCATGAGATAAAATTTCTGCCTTGTTCTTTTTTTTTTCTTATCTCAATTGTTTAACCTTAGCGTCATTATAGTTGATGGACTCTCAAAAGTTTAATTATAAACTATTGGTTGGCTTCTTATGCACTACAAAACCACAAAGTTTTCCAAAGTAAAAAAAAACAAAAACAAATGTGCAGCCTAAAAATGTATAAATGACTCCATGCATATAGTGAACCTCACATTAAAATATCTACTTATGTCAAGCTGGGCATAGCCATCAATCACAGTGTGATAACCTTAGGTCTAGATTACACACGACATGTAAATGATATATGTTAACTACCTTGTATTGCACTATCAATATGAAATATTTTGTTAGCAAGTATTGTTTTTCTCTCTTAAACTATAAATATATGAAATGTGTTGTACAAAGACATTTTTTTAATTCACTTTATGTGCAATGGAGGCGCAGTGGCTGAGCAGTAAAGCATTTGACTTCCGAACCGGGGTCCGGGGTTCGAATCCTGGTGAAGACTGGGATTTTTAAATTCGGGATCTTTGGGCGCCTCTGAGTCCACCCAGCTCTAATGGATACCTGACATTAGTTGGGTAAAAAATAAAGGCGGTTGGTCATTGTGCTGGCCACATGACACCGTCGTTAACCGTTGGCCTCAGAATCAGATGACCTTTACATCATCTGCCCTATAGACCACAAGGTCTGAAAGGGGAAACTTTTTTATGTGCAATAGCCATATACAATAGTTAAAAGTTATAGATGACTTTTACAAAGCTTATATCAAATCTGTATGGTAAAAAGTTTGTACACATTATTTCTCCCACACCCAATCTCTGATTAAGCTGAAATTTTGCACAATTATTTCTTTTACCTGACAACACTAACCTATTAGTTAGAAAGTTATTGGTAATTCATTATTTTGTTTGGTATCTTGAACAAGAGAAAGAAATTGTACTTGACAGATGTGGTGGTATAAGCTGAATTAGTCTCCTTGAGGAATCTTTAGCCAAGGGTGAACTTTTTTTTTATGCATTTGAAAAGTGATCATGTAAACATTCACCAACATACCCCCTTCTCTCTTCTTTCACAACTGGTGATAGGATCATAGCGCATTGAGAAAGCTAAAAACTAAACAAAACAATTGTTAAAAATATCTCACAGATTTATGTGTCTAGCTCTTTCACTCAGTGTGTGAGTGTTTTTTTTTTCCAATTTTTTTCAGCTTTTCTTCCAATTCAATGATTACACTAAACAGTTAATACAAATTATGCTTCAGTATTTCTCTTCTCTGTCAGCAACTATTGTGGCTATTTTATTTGTTTTCCTTTCTGAACTTTTTAATCAAAACCTTAACTACCTTCTACTTCCTTTATTATAATTTTGTAAAATTAGCTTCATTGAACAGGGTAATCCTTTTAGACTATTTCATCCGGTTAAAAATGATTTCTTTCTTCCTATATTGGTTCCTAGTTAACATGACTGCCTGAAGCTTATTTATAGCATATTTGCATAGATTTGTGTCTGTCCCAATCTACCTGCATTAGACACATAGATCTTTGCATCCTTTGTTTACCAACAATGCATTTGAGCATTTTATCTATTGGTTGACACATTTCGTTATACCTTGAATTGAGGGGAAACTGACTCTTATCCTTTCAGGTGAAAAATGTTATTAGCATTATGGATGTGTTTTTAGCTATAATCAGACTTATAATTGTACCAGGAAGTAAAATGTGTAAAAAATGAAATCAGTTTAATCAAACTTTGTGTGAGTAAATTAACAATAATATTATCTTTCAACTCTTTAAAAAGAAATATTTTTTTTAACAGCATATAGATTGTTTGCTAATAATATATTATATTTGTACAATTCCACTTATCAGCAAATTCTTCATCAGGTCAAAAAAAACAACAACAAAAAACAAAAACCTGGGTTGGTGGACACAGTAATTGCTCTAATGATTTTTCTAGAAAATTGACAGTTTATGTATATCTTTGGAAACAAAATTATTAGCTAAAAGGCAGAACAGGGAAAACTTGGACCATTATGATTTTTAAAAATATAATAATCTAATAAGTAAATTTGGTCTAAAGTTCAATACATTTTGATTATTAAAGAGTTAAATAAACAGTGGATCATTCTGCAAACTGTCTTCTAAATCTGGGTCTATAGGCTTATCATTACAACTTTATATACCCTGAATAGATTTATACAATTACTTAACCAGGATTTTTTTTTTTCGTAGAGGAGTAGGGTATTGGGGAGGGGTATAAAATGTTCTATTTTTGTTTAAATCTATCATTCATTAATTAGTAAGAGCAAAGTAATTCCTCTTACAAAGGTTGGTCAGCTGTATAAAAGAGGAATAGTATTATAAAAAAAACATTGAGAAAGCAAAAAACTAGACAAAAACAATTGGTAAAAATATTTCTATCGCACAGATTTATATGTCTCGTTCTTGAAGAACAGTAAAACAATGTTATTTTTCTTTGAATTGAGAGAGTTGTTTTATTTTTCTTTTACCAAAGCCTTGAACTTCTAACTAATATTTTTTTATTTAAAGATACAGTTTTTAATTACTTTTTTTTTTTTTTTGTTTTGTCCTACAGCAGCAAAGGATTATACTGGACAAGTTTCTCTCGCTCTTTGTCAGCATCAGCTTGGAAGATAAAGAGGCTATTTGCATTGGGTGAGTGGTTGGTACATTGGTTGGCAGTTAGTTTTATTTTTGTTTGGTAATATTTACAGATAGACTTTATCCTCTCCCCCCTCCCCCCCCCTCCCTTTTTTTTTCCATCTCATTTGTGTAATGAAGATGTGTCTCCAAGTGTTCAAGGTAAATTAATAAATGCTTGCTGAGATTTACCTGCCAGAAGTTGGTAGGATTGTAGACTGTAACTAATGTTGTTTTGGCTGTGACGTTTTACAAATACTAATGACCTTATTTTATTTTACTCCAGTGTTTTGAATTGTTGGATGGATTCTAAATAGTGATGGGAGAAAAATGTGTTATATTCAGAGATTGTGATTTAGATTTGAAATAGTGATTGGAGAAATAGCTTGTGTTATATTCAGAGATTGTGATTTAGATTTGAAATAGTGATTGGAGAAATAGCTTGTGTTATATTCAGAGATTGTGATTTAGATTTGAAATAGTGATTGGAGAAATAGCTTGTGTTATATTCAGAGATTGTGATTTAGATTTGAAATAGTGATTGGAGAAATAGCTTGTGTTATATTCAGAGATTGTGATTTAGATTTGAAATAGTGATTGGAGAAATAGCTTGTGTTATATTCAGAGATTGTGATTTAGATTTGAAATAGTGATTGGAGAAATAGCTTGTGTTATATTCATAGATTGTGATTTAGATTTGAAATAGTGATTGGAGAAATAGCTTGTGTTATATTCAGAGATTGTCATTTAGAAGTGAAATAACAAAAATAAAAACTAGATTTCTTTTACAACTTTTTGATTTGCCGTATTTATGATATACTGTAATAGTATTGCAATTATTTTGCTGTGTCAGTGAGATGTATGGTCTTTGATATTTGACCCTCATTGTGTGTTTCACTGTTAGTTTGAATGTCAAGGTGCTGGATGTCTTAACTTTTATCTCTGACTCTCTGTTTCTTATTGGATCACCTGCTTAGTGTTTCTTATTGGATCACCTGCTTAGTGTTTCTTATTGGATCACCTGCTTAGTGTTTCTTATTGGATCACCTGCTTAGTGTTTCTTATTGGATCACCTGCTTATTGTTTCTTGCTCTGAACTGTGAATGTGGTTTTATTTGGACATGTCATTTACTTAAATAAGGTTTTATTTGGACATGTCATTTACTTAAATGTTGTTTAATTTGGACATTTCAATTACTTAAATGTTGTTTAATTTGGACATTTCATTTACTTAAATGAGGTTTTATTTGGACATGTCATTTACTTAAATGTTGTTTTATTTGGACATGTCATTTACTTAAATGTTGTTTTATTTGGACATTTCATTTACTTAAATGAGGTTTTATTTGGACATGTCATTTACTTAAATGTTGTTTTATTGACATGTCATTTACTTAAATGTTGTTTTATTTGGACATGTCATTTACTTAAATGAGGTTTTATTTGGACATGTCATTTACTTAAATGTGGTTTTATTTGGACATGTCATTTACTTAAATGTGGTTTTATTTGGACATGTCATTTACTTAAATGTGGTTTCATTTGGACATGTCATTTACTTAAATGAGTTTTATTTGGACATTTCATTTACTTAAATGAGGTTTTATTTGGACATGTCATTTACTTAAATGTGGTTTCATTTGGACATGTCATTTACTTAAATGAGTTTTATTTGGACATTTCATTTACTTAAATGAGGTTTTATTTGGACATGTCATTTACTTAAATGAGGTTTTATTTGGACATGTCATTTACTTAAATGAGGTTTTATTTGGACATTCATTTACTTAAATGAGGTTTTCTTTGGACATTCATTTACTTAAATGAGGTTTTATTTTTTAAAAAAAGCTACATGAATGTGTTAAAGTTAAAGACATATCACTTCCTTGAAGACTTGCATTTAGATGAGTCAATGTTTCTGTTGCCATCTGGAAGGAAGTGGAAAATCATTTCTTAAAAGCATTGAAGCAGAAAATGAAAAAAAAGTTTTGTTTTCATAGTCATTTATAATCAAACCATTTATTACTCTCACATTGGGATAGCATTTGAAGTAGAAAGATCTGGAAGCAGTAAGTTGCAGTGACATTACAATGTTCATGTTGCACATGTATTGTGTTAATGATAGTTTGAAATTTGTTTCTTTTGTTAAAAAAAAACACCTTATAAGTCAGAATAGAAATATAGATTTAGTTTCAGATTGTTGTAGAAGTCATAGGATTTGTACAGTAATCTTAATTTAATTTGATTAATCTTTTATCTATTTTTATCTTTTTAGATTTTTTTTGGTTTGGTTACAAACTATCACTTTCTTTTGAATGCCAACATAAATATTTTTATTAATCTTTACATCATCCTTTTACTTATTTCTTTTGTGTATATTTTGTCTACTTTATTGCTTTTTCTACTGTGATACTATGACTTTAAAATTCCCTACACAAGGACTAACTCAAAAACTTGGAAGATACCTTGGAAATCATTATTCCCCTTGGAAATGAACCCTATTTAAAACATTTGTGCTCATTTCTTTCATTATCTTTCTGACCATTTCTTGACATCATTCTTCTGACCATTTCTTGACATCATTCTTCTGACCATTTCTTGACATCATTCTTCTGACCATTTCTTGACATCATTCTTCTGACCATTTCTTGACATCATTCTTCTGACCATTTCTTGACATCATTCTTCTGACCATTTCTTGACATCATTCTTCTGACCATTTCTTGACATCATTCTTCTGACCATTTCTTGACATCATTCTTCTGACCATTTCTTGAAATCATTATTCTGACCATTTCTTGACATCATTCTTCTGACCATTTCTTGAAATCATTCTTCTGAACATTTCTTGACATCATTCTTCTGACCATTTCTTGACATCATTCTTCTGACCATTTCTTGACATCATTCATCTGAACATTTCTTATCAATCTTCTGAACATTTCTTGACATCATTCTTCTGAACATTTCTTGACATCATTCTTCTGACCATTTCTTGACATCATTCTTCTGACCATTTCTTGACATCATTCTTCTGACCATTTCTTGACATCATTCTTCTGACCATTTCTTGACATCATTCTTCTGACCATTTCTTGACATCATTCTTCTGACCATTTCTTGACATCATTCTTCTGACCATTTCTTGACATCATTATTCTGACCATTTCTTGACATCATTCTTCTGACCATTTCTTGAAATCATTCTTCTGACCATTTCTTGACATCATTCTTCTGACCATTTCTTGACATCATTCTTCTGACCATTTCTTGACATCATTCTTCTGAACATTTCTTGACATCAATCTTCTGAACATTTCTTGACATCAATCTTCTGAACATTTCTTGACATCATTCTTCTGACCATTTCTTGAAATCATTCTTCTGACCATTTCTTGAAATCATTCTTCTGACCATTTCTTGACATCATTCTTCTGACCTTTTCTTGACATCATTCTTCTGACCATTTCTTGATATCATTCTTCTGACCATTTCTTGACATCATTCTTCTGAACATTTCTTGACATCATTCTTCTGACCATTTCTTGACATCATTCTTCTGAACATTTCTTGACATCATTCTTCTGACCATTTCTTGACATCATTCTTCTGAACATTTCTTGACATCATTCTTCTGACCATTTCTTGACATCATTCTTCTGACCATTTCTTGACATCATTCTTCTGAACATTTCTTGACATCATTCTTCTGACCATTTCTTGACATCATTCTTCTGAACATTTCTTGACATCATTCTTCTGACCATTTCTTGACATCATTCTTCTGAACATTTCTTGACATCATTCTTCTGACCATTTCTTGACATCATTCTTCTGACCATTTCTTGACATCATTCTTCTGACCATTTCTTGACATCATTCTTCTGACCATTTCTTGACATCATTCTTCTGACCATTTCTTGAAATCATTCTTCTGACCATTTCTTGACATCATTCTTCTGACCATTTCTTGACATCATTCTTCTGACCATTTCTTGACATCATTCTTCTGAACATTTCTTGACATCATTCTTCTGACCATTTCTTGACATCATTCTTCTGAACATTTCTTGACATCATTCTTCTGACCATTTCTTGACATCATTCTTCTGACCATTTCTTGACATCATTCTTCTGACCATTTCTTGACATCATTCTTCTGACCATTTCTTGACATCATTCTTCTGACCATTTCTTGAAATCATTCTTCTGACCATTTCTTGACATCATTCTTCTGACCATTTCTTGACATCATTCTTCTGACCATTTCTTGACATCATTCATCTGAACATTTCTTATCAATCTTCTGAACATTTCTTGACATCATTCTTCTGACCATTTCTTGAAATCATTCTTCTGACCATTTCTTGAAATCATTCTTCTGACCATTTCTTGACATCATTCTTCTGACCATTTCTTGACATCATTCTTCTGACCTTTTCTTGACATCATTCTTCTGACCATTTCTTGACATCATTCTTCTGACCATTTCTTGACATCATTCTTCTGAACATTTCTTGACATCATTCTTCTGAACATTTCTTGACATCATTCTTCTGAACATTTCTTGACATCATTCTTCTGAACATTTCTTGACATCATTCTTCTGAACATTTCTTGACATCATTCTTCTGAACATTTCTTGACATCATTCTTCTGACCATTTCTTGACATCATTCTTCTGACCATTTCTTGACATCATTCTTCTGACCATTTCTTGACATCATTCTTCTGACCATTTCTTGACATCATTCTTCTGACCATTTCTTGACATCATTCTTCTGACCATTTCTTGACATCATTATTCTGACCATTTCTTGACATCATTCTTCTGACCATTTCTTGAAATCATTCTTCTGAACATTTCTTGACATCATTCTTCTGACCATTCTTCTGAACATTTCTTGATATTTATTTTTCTAATGAAAGCTTAATATCTGTTTTCCTTGTCGAAATGGACCTTAATTTGTTTGTTCTGACCTCCTCCATTCAGACTTTGTCTAAGTCAACCTGCTGTCCAAGCTTCTAACCACACTTAGGTCAGGCACCATTTATATGTTACTTTCTTTTTAACCAGAGAAATGAGGAACATTAGCAATGAGCTGAGTCAGGAGTTTATGCGCAATGTAGACGAGGTGACCAGAAATTTGTCAGAGAAGGATGCAACCAGCTCTCTTGAGAACTATATGCTGCGTGGTCGAGGGTGGCGTTTGCTGTACACAATAGATAGAGTTGGAATAAAGGTTAGAAATTTTGTTTAATTTTGGAAACATCTAATTCCAAGAAATGAAATGTATCTTTACAAAATTAACACTTATATTTGTCAACCTACTTCAGTTCATGCTTATTTATATATAACAAAGCCTTAGTCAAATATTATTCATAAATACAGAATTAGTAAATAAAGTATTTCATAATTCCACACAATTAAATATTAAAATTTAGACTATAACTTGTTGTCTCTTCTTTTAATTAAATATTGCTCTTAAAAACCAACACAAGATTATAGGTATAGTGTGATCAAATGAAATTTACTTGTGAATTAAACCTGATAGCTTTTTTTAATATGTTTTCTATAATGAACTTTTAAAATAGAAATAAGAGTATAGCAATGTATGATTATGAAAAAGTAGACTTTCATTTGTTTAAATAAATTGAAACCTGTAAAGATAATATATTAATAAATAATTCTGATTACAGCTTAGTTTCTTGTGTAATACGATACTTTTAAACTGCAATAAAATAATAGAATAGAATGCAATGTTACAGACACCAAAATATATGGAGCATTTCCTGGTCTCTGTGAATGAATATTCTTGTCAGCTTCAAATCCTAGTGGAAAAAAAAAAAGTAAAAGGTATCCCTTTCAGACATTGCCATCACTGAAGCAGATGATGTAAAGCTGTTTCTATGGCTTATTGTTAACAAGAGTGTCATGCTACCATCACAACCACCAATGGCATTCCCTAGTGTATGTTGGTTACCCATTTGAGTCTGGTGGACTCAGGGGCATATTAAAATGCCTGTAGCTCAATATCCTTTCTTCACTGGATTTCAAACTCAAGACCTTTAGGTTCAGAAGCCAATCACTCTACCACTCAGCCACCATTCCCAATGAATCCTTGCGAAGGGTGGGGGTGGGAGGTGGGATTAAAAAGCCAGAAAAGTCAAGGTTGGTTATCGTGACCTATTTGTTACATTTGGCCCAGGCACAAATGACACGTGTCCTGTAATAAGTGCTAGTTCTTTGTCAGAAGTAAAACTATATAACACTAAATATAGACAATGTTCAGTAAACTATAATTATGTACAATCGTCCTGTAATTTATTCTATTTTAGTGCATGACATCACTCTTGTTTAGTCAACGTTGTTATTAATGAAATAAAATGATAAATACAATCTATTTAAGATATAAGCTCATTCCCTGTGTTTCCTGTCCCACTTTAGGGCGTGACACAGAGGCTGGACTTGTGTGACATCTTGCTGAACCTCCTGCCCTACTGCTACCACATGAAGCCACTTTGTGCCCCTGACTGGGAGAAGGAAATCAGGAGTGGCGAGGAGAAGTCTCACTTTGACATATTTGTACGCTCGCTGGAAGGTAGGTCACGAGCCTGGGCCTTTAAGTGATCTCTTGACTTGAAGTGGTAGGCATTTAAAATGTAACAACATTGAGCCAGAAGTGACATTGAACTACTTTTAGATTGTCTACTGCAGTGCCGTGTTTTAGTGGATGGGGCTGTCACTTAATTTTGATTATTTTGCCTTGCTACATTAATTGATTCACATTATTATAAAAGCTCTCTCCTGGATACCTTTGAGGAAAAAAAAATGTATGAAATGGTGATACAATGTCAACAAAGTTTAAGCAATTAAGAGAAGCTGAATAATTTCACCACAGATTATGTTATCTAACAATCTCTGCTTTCTCTGGACTCATCTCTTTTGGTAGTTTCCATTTTTTTTTTCTCTTACTTGTTACTGCTAGAGTAACTACATGCTTTCAACCTTGTTTTTAATCCATCCTTATGTCACAATTTTGTTTTATGCTTAACACTATTCAGTTAATTTCTTTCAATAAATTGTTTATGTCTGAAAAATATTTAGAAGTGCACTGAATTTACACTATGTGGTCACTATAATGCTTTTCACTCTCTTGAAAGATTTCATACATCACTTAATTATTCACTTCAAATGAAGCTATATTTTATTGAATGTTGTGTAATTATTTAGAGCTTGATGTAGTTATTCTTTCCTTGAGCTTGAAATCCTACAATAGGTCAAATTACCTTTAAAGTTGTAAGTCACTCTTTAGTAGTGCAATATATCACACAAGATTTCTTTTCCCCTTTTAAGGTTTAAAGATACAATCTTATAAGCTTAAAATATGCATCACAGAGACAAGGTACACATTATGAAGGTATCTTACTTTGTAATGATTCAGAGATGTGTATTTTATAAGCTCAAAATATGCATCAAAGACACAAGATACACTTTATGAGACTTACTTTATAATGATTGTGTTTCAAGAAAGATAGGAATGTGAAATCTAATGTACTTCCCGTTTTAGCCTCAGACAACTCCAGTCAGCCCCTGAGCTCAAGTTTTCACCTGGTGAACAAATCTTCCAAGTTGAAACAGCTGGGCTGTCCAAACATACAGACAATGAAGCTCAGGAAATTAGAAAGGGACATCTCTCAGGCTAACATCATGAGAAGGGACAGAAAAATGTCAGGAAGACACAAGGATGGAAAGGCTAAAAAACGTATGACCAGGTCAATGCCATCTAAAAGGTCATTACTCGTTTCTCTCTCAGCTTGCAATTAAAACATAAAAGCTAAGAAACATTTTTTTTCTTAAAAGTCTTTTATCTCAAAGTATATCGTTTCTCAAGGGTATAAATTTGAGCACAATTAAATTTGAGCACAATTTTAATTTACGTAATGCTAAAAAGAACAATTTATTGATTGAATACTTTTGTTGAACATCTCTGTCTTAAGTTTAATATACACCAGATAATAAACTAAAGTATTTATTAAGGAATAAATTATATAAATAAATTAATTTTTTTCTTTAAAGAAATGGTAAGGTTTGTATATATATATAAATTACCATTTTTTAAATTTTTTTTTTCAGGACTAGAGCAATGTCTATATCTGAATCAGACAGTGACCACAAGGACAATCAATCTGAAAATGGAAGCTCAAAACTTGAAGGCCACAGATCTAAACAGCCAAGATTCAAACGGAGCTTAAGGGTCCACATGTTGTCATCTTTTATTAAGGATGAAGATTCTGAGACAGATGATGATAACACTTTTTTCATTAAATCTGTTCAGGACTCTTCCTTGACCATCACAGCGTACCACTTGGTGAAGATCATCCTGAGGCTCCTCCTATCTCTCTGTGAGATGGACATGACCCAGAATGTGAGGGGGCGAGCCATCTCCGCCAATGTCTTGCCACACCTTCTTTTCCTCATCTCTCAGTTCTCTCACCGGACATCCATACCTAATGACCAGACAGGTATTTTAAAAAGTGAGCAGTGGTTGGACTCACAAAAACAGGAGCTAGAGCTAGAAAAGGTTACTTCCTCTGAAGGATGTCCCCAGATGAATCATGACAAAGAGCTGGCAGAAAGTTCTCTTCCCCCTGATGACCAGTCCGATGAGGAGATTGAGGGGCTACCATGGGCTGGGAAAGAGAAGGTGTCCCTCCTTAAACAGGCTGTCAGAGCGGTTCTCTCATTGGCAGGGATTGTGGCCACTCAGCAGAATGGTGTTAAGATTATAATGAAACTCAAGGTCTATGACACCTTATTGGATGAGTAAGTTTTGTATGATTCTTCTAAATACCCTAGTCTCTAGAAATGTGTAATCCCGTTTTAACCCAATAGCTCCTTTGCAGTTGGAAACATTTTCCTGTTTTTGTCCTAAACCGTTGTAGAACGTTTCTAAAACCCCCTATTCAATATACTTGTTTTAAACTTTTTAAACAGAAGATTTCTTCTAGTCTTTTGCAAGCGTGATTACAAATCATTTTGGAGTTTAATGATTCTATTTTTAATACAATCGGGAAGATTTTTATTGCTTAAATAATTTTTCAAACGAACAGGCCCATAGCCCCATTGGGAAAAGCTTTTTTTATATTCTAATGGTATTAAAAGTATATACTTTTTGAAACTAGACATATCATTCTATTTTTTAAAGTTGTTTGTTTGTTTATATGTATAAGTTCTTAAATTTGATTATTTTTTCAAAATAAATATTTTTTAGGATTTTTAAAATTCGAGGTTATCCCTCTTTGCTTAGGGCCTAGGAAGTGTTTTTCTTAACTGGAAATAGGAGCTATTGGGTTAATATCCTCAAAACTATTACAATATTTCATGCCAGATGGATAGCTGCAAATAATTTAAATGATTAGCCATATATCATTTAGTTTGATTGGCTTTTTTTTTTTTTTAAATTAAGGCTTCATCATGCGTAATTTTCTGACCAATTAAAGCTGAGGTAGTGTTGGTGAAAACAAGCAAGTTAAAAATATGACTTCTAAAAAAACCCATAATAGTTAATGATAAAATTCAATAAAAAATTAAATTAAGGTCTAAACTATTTCATTAAGTAACACAAAAAAAGACTATCCTCTTATAGATAAAGTGTACCTATGTTACGTTTTATAAAAATAGTATGATTTAAAATATGTCCAAAATGTTTCAAACATAATAATGAAATAAAGTTTATATGATATTAAGGAGCGTTTCCAACAAAGTAGCTTATAGAACATATCAAAAAAAAAAAACTAAGCGGATGTGATTCATATGAATTGGAAAAGCATTCGTGTTAAAACAAAAAAAACTAACAGTGATTTACCACAGAAAGATTTCAATTCTGTGTGATTGAGATAGAACTAACAAAAATTAGTAAAGGTGTCCATGATACTTTTTAAATACTGATTTTATTGACTATTTTCTGTAATCTCTATTCATATTGAAAAAGAATGATTTTATAATTCCCAGGAAAATTTTGGATGATCTTATTCCTACAATGTCTTCAGAATACTGTAATGATATAAGGACAGGGTCAATGATGTTTTCAGCTGGTGACCTTCATGTGGCCACTGATATAATCTGTGGTCTGATGCAGTTGACACAAGTTATTTACACTAACTTGCCCTTTAACCCATCCAACATCAACGATGCCAATCTTCTTGTTTGTAAACTGTGTCAGCCCCAGGTCTCTGCAAAAATAATGAGCCTGATGACTTGCTTGGAACTTCAAGATCACGAGACTACATCCCCTTGCAGTGAAACTACAGAGCAAGAACTATTTTCATCTATAAACAGTTCCAGGCATTCCGCAGGAGCTGGAGAACAGGTTTTGATAGGGGAGAGCTTTGATACTTTGATCTCTGGTGACCAAGAAGCAGGTGGCTCAGTAGTCTGTGATTTATTAATGGATTCAAATGCTTATAGACCTGAAGGATCTCCTGTAGACATAAGTGAATATGAAAGAAAACAGACTTTAACTGAGCTTAACATTCCTAAGGATGAAATCAAAGAAGCTATTTCCAAAAATAGCAGTACTGGAAGTGACCGGTACACTAGCCTTCATTCACTGGATACTAAACAGCGGGATATGTCAGCTGACCCAGTTAAAGTCATTGGGTCGATGCTGACAACTTTAAAAGGCATCAAGGTCAACTACATTCACTCCATGAAATGCCTGAAGAACCGGCATAGGAAATGTCAATACGGCTCTTACTTTGACCACCACCACGACATAATGGGCTCACCATATTATACCAGCATCCACCCTTTAAATGAAGAGAATGAGGATGCTGACCTTGTCAGTGGCAGTAAAGTCGGACCTCAGAAAAAGTCTGGTCGTAGCCAAAGAGGCTCCATAGATAGCAAAATGTCTTATTCCTGTGTAGTCGCTGAAGTAGCTAACATCTTGCTAGACTTTATCTCTATAGCTCATTATAAATCTAGCCACATACAAATACTTTCCATCATTCGTTCTGTTGGCGTCTGTTGCTGCTTACAGCCGGAGAAAATTGTCAATGCCATTGTACCCCATCTTACCCAGTTTTCACCAGCTTTAAGAAACTATGCTTTAGAGACAATGACCTATATATTGCTGGAGCAATTTCAAGGGTCACAAGAATGCCCTGAAAGAAAAGGGATGCATTCCTCTGACAAAGGGGATAAAGGTTTCAGCAAAACCAAAGATATTGGCAGCACTGACAGATCACAGCAGATTCAGGATGGCAATCACTGCACTCATTGTTTCCTTGAAGGCATTAGTCCGCTGTTTACTGGATTGCCAAATGCTATGGACTCTGGCTTCTCAAGCACCAGCATTGAAGAGATGAGACGTCAGCTGCTGCTGGACAGATGGAAATCACTTAGAACTTTAAGAAAGCTGATCATTGGAGATGAGGAAAACCTGGCTCTAACTTGTGCTAAACATTTGATAACTCTTGCAATAAGAGGCAATAGTGAAATCAAAGAGGAGCTGTTTTTTGGCATCTACTTACATGTTCTTCAAATGAAAGTTCAGTTTCAAGGACTTTCCTTTGCAGATCCTTCCTTGTTAAGTCAGCAGTCAGAAAACAGCATTAATCCCTTGGAAAATCAGCCCATACTTGTGTCTATGATAACTTCCCAGGAATCACTACTAAGTGGTTCTCAAACTTCTGCAGATGGATCATCCGCAGAAGATGCCAGTCTGGACAGGTCTGTTCCCAGCTCCATTATGCTTCTCAGTGTCTCAGCTCTGCCCTACGTACTGCAAGTGGACAAAGTTATGTCCATATTCTTGGCCAGAGGTGGGCTCACCAAGCTGACCAATCTACTGGACTATGAACCGCTGCGGCCCCCAGTCATGAGTGTTTTTGAAGCTCTCATTATGATTGATGAGAGGAGGCTGCGTGGAAATGCTGCAGATCACAAAACAGTTTACGAAGGAGGCAGTGTCATTCAGACATTCATAGACACTCTAGCCCAACGCACCTGTACAGTTACTGCCACTCTTCAGCAGTTAAGTTTGCAAAAGCTGAAAGACAATCCCCGTAGTGAATCTCCACCTTTGTTAGATTCGGACAATGACTTTTTAAAGTTCTACAATGACAACATCTTGTCATCACCCAGTTGTGTCCAGAAAGTATTAGGAGATCAGGAATCCCAAAAGGACATTGAAGAAGCAGAGGAGATTGATGATCTTCAGTCTGCCGCCATGAGACATGAGACCCTTCAGGTACTGCTAGATATGTGGAAGACTTGCGCCAAGCTGTGCATGAATAGTCACATGTTTAGGACATGCTACCGGGAATCATCTTGTCTGTATGTTGTTCAGGTAATTTATTATTTCCCTTTATTTTTTCTTGCTATCAAAATTTTAAGTTAGACATTTTAAAAATTATTTCAGACTTTCATAGGATTTGTCAAAGAAATGCCAGAATGGCAAAATGTTATGTTCCTTGATTCTTAAATTCAATGATATGAAGCTTTTATGGTTACTGTAATTATATTGAATTATATTTTACAAATCATAAGGAGAAAATTAGAAAGCTAGAATAATCTCTTCTTATTAACAAGTCAATAGATTTTTTTCATGTACAATCATATAGAATATTTAATCTTTAAATTTTTTTGTAACAAGTTCATTGTAATGTTTTGAGGACCATTTTCAATTTTCTACATTTTTTCTCTGTTCAGGAGACACTGATTCTGGCCTTAAACCTACTTGGTGACCTTACTGACAATGGTCACTGTCCTCCCCAGCACAAACCAGAGTGTCACAAACAGAAGGCTGCACCTAAACATTTCAAAGGCAATGAGTTCTGCCTTAAAGAAGACAGCCTGGAGTCTGACCTAGACACAGAAGAGGATGCCAAAGTACTTCTGAGCCACCAGGCCAAGCTAGAGTTCATAGAGGCAGTCATGATGGTCTGTTTCTCCTGTCACACTATTGGCACTTCCCAAAAGGTAGTAGTTCATTCTAACATTGAAGCATTTGTGAACCTTTCTCTTACAGTAAATCATAGACTTCTTAGTCTTTAAGTTTTAGCCCTTAAAATGTTTATAATTTTTTAATAGGTTTGTGGAAAAAAGTATGACTATTCAGCCAAAAGTCCCATGTTTTATTTTTGTTGAGGCATAGATATAACCTGGGATTATAGAATGTTACTAAGTCCATCCTGTAGTATTTAGTAAGCATTGTTGGTTCTTCAGCTGGCCACATTAACACTCATTAACCATTGGTCACTGTACTTCTCTTGGACCTTAATACTTGGCACCATGAAAGACTCGCCGACGTCTTTCTCCATTCATCTCTGTCTTTTGCCTTAGTTAGAACCTCTTTCAATGGCAGGCCCATCCATTCTTTTACATTGACCTCCCATCCCGTTCTCTGTCTGCCTCTTCTTCTTTTTCCTGGTACTGTTCCCTGAAGGAAGGTTTTTGCGAGCCCCAAAGATCTTGTAATATGGTCATAGATTTTAAGCTTGCATTTTTTTACGATAGTTAGCAGGTCATCATGGATTCCAATCCCTGCAGTAACCCAGTCTCTAATCTTTTGGTTTGTAATGCAGTCTTTGAATGTGATACCTCGGATCCTTCTGTAGCATCTCAATTCCATTGCTAGGATCCTCCTCTCTAGCTCTGCAGTCAGCGTCCAAGACTCACAAGCATTATAAAAATGTGGCCATGACCAGGGAGCGCATCAGTCTGATTTTGAAAGGGCTGCTGAGGACTGTGCTATTCAAGCCAGTAATTCGGGTTTTGTTCCCTCATCTGAGACAATAGTTCCAAGGTATTTGAAGCTGCTAACACTAGTCAGTTTTTCACCTCTAATACTGATGCCCCTTTTAAAGCCTGTTGGCTATTGGTCATAATTTGTTGTTTTTTGGCATTTATTTGCATGCCATGTCTTGTCTATGTGCATCACAAAGTCAGCTAGTTCTTCATCTGTCCCTGCTAGGTCATCAATGTCATCTGCGAAGCGCAAGTTAGTATAAGTAATTCTTCTTCCTCCAATGCTTACAGTACCTTCATAGCCCTCGACAGCATCTTCCATTATCCTTTCAAGGAAGATATTGAAAATAAAAAAAAAATACATAACTCTTCTAAAAGCTGCTTATGAAATTCCTATCAATGGTGAAATCGTAAAGATTAATATATTTCTTTGTTCTGTTATATTTATATGGTTATGCTTTCCCTGGATGTGGCTAAATATGTAGGTCACAGCTGGGGCTGTGTAGCCATGGGAAATACTGCATTTCTCATTAATCTCAAAGACAAGCCTTATTGTATATGCTTATAAATTACAGTCTGTCTCTGGAAGAACGTTAGTGCTAGCTCATGATTCATTTGAAACAAATTTTTGTACCTATTTATGCAATATGAATTTTTAACACTATTTTTGGTACATTTTTAGAAAGGAGCAGAGGATGATCTTTGGCTTCGTCTGAACACTGCCCTCAGAAGCTGTATATATCTTGGACCATGCAAACTGTCTGCAGTATTCCAAATGCTTCTGAATGTTGCACTCCCTAGTTGCCCATCGATTCTGGAATATTCTTACTCACAGATTGTCTCCCTGCTAGTAAGTTAATTTAATATCCAGATAATAGAATATATGAAATGTACTGAGTAACTTGTATGGTTTTATCTTACACTGTACTGCACATTGGATCTTGTAGACTTGCTTAACCATGTCAAGGTTTTAGTCTGTAAAGTGTTGATAAAACCTTGGACACTTATTTTGTAGACTAATTTGTGGGTCAGCAGGAACCAAAATTCAAATAATGTTGAAAGAAAGGTTCAAGTAAAACTTATTCATAGATAAAAGTCTTTTTGAAAGACTATATAAAGAAAATAGGCCAAGATATTGGAATTATTGGTCATTAGTCATTAGTTATTGGTCATTGTTAAGTTTCATTGTTTTTAGTTAGTCTTAGTTTGCTACCGTAATACTTATATCATTTATACAAGTGAGTTATGTTTGATATTATTTATTGTTCATTGTTGAATTATTTATTTCTTTTATTGAGATATTTAACTCTAATCAAATTTAATTTCAACTCTGCATTACTTCGGTGTATAACAAAAAACATACAGTTGTGTTTGTGTGTGAATTGAGAGACAGCTACCACTTAATTATTAATTATCACAACTTAAAAAAACAACATGCCAAAATCTTATTATAAACACAAAAAAACAAAAACAAATTGCTTAACCAAAAAAAAAAAGTCAATTGATTAAAATCAGAGGCTTCGGTTTCTGTTTCTGTCTACATAAGAAAGTGTAAAGAAGCTTTGAAATATACATATTTTATTTTTGGCATACATATTTATTCAACAAATAATGTGTTTATTTTTTGAGAACTTGCGAGAACGTGAAGACATCGCTGATGAAGATGAAGTCAGGCAGCTATTGAAGCAAGAGCTAGAAGAGGATGGGGACATTGTTTACACTGAACTTGGCTATGAGGGAGACACAGAATCATCAGTTTCATTTGATTGGAAGAAAGGTAAAAAGTTTGTTACTAGGAAAACCAAGAATTTATACACTTTGTTTCTTTTGCAAATAAAGTACAAATATAAAATAAAATTTCACATTTCACTGGGTTCTCAATATTTTTTTCTGAATTAAAAAAAAAACTATTTAAGTTAATTTTCGTTACAACTACATCCCTCAGTTGGGGCATGAGCGTCTAAGTGGTAAAGCACTTGGCCTCCAGGGAGTCTCAAGTTTGAATGTCTGGGAAGACTGGGATTTCAAACTTCTGTATTTTGAAGAGGCTGTGGTGTCTGTGTCCACCCAACTGTAATGCATGCCTGGCATATGTTGAGAAAGTGAAAGCAATACAACAAAGTTTTACATTTTCTGCCCTTAAAGGTTGAAATGTCTTTACTTGTTTACATCCCTCTTTCTCTCCGTAATTATTTTCCACGTTCCGCTGGAATTATTCATTGTGTTATTTGTGTTTCACTACCCTGTTAAATGTTATGATTTAATTTCAATAACTTTTTTTGTATGTAATCAGGAAATATTTTATTAGGCATATAATAATAGAAGTGATTGGGGTCCCGGGTTCGAATCCTGCTGACCTCTGGGATTTTTAATTTCTGGATCTTTGGGCGCCTCTGAGTTCACCCAGCTCTAATGAGTACCTGACCTTTGTTGGGGAAAAGTAAAGGCAATTGGTTGTTGTGCTGGCCACATGACACCCTCGTTAACGGTAGGCCAGAGAAACAGATGGCCTCTACATCATCTGCCTTTTAGATCACAAGGTTTGAAAGGGAAACTTTACTTTTTACTTTCATTATATTAGGACGCATGCTCTTTTTATATATAACACAAATTAAAGATTATAAAACCAAAAATTTTAATTAAATTTAAATGGGGTCAAATCAACTTTGGTATTGTCAGTTAGGAAAGAAAGAGTTAATAGTAATAAGATTTTGATTGTTGCTGTCATAGAGCTAAGGTAGACCAGGTTGAAGTACAGTTAACATACACTCCTAACTTCTTATCTAATTATTAGTTAAAATAATATATTTTTCACATGCTGGCTGCATTTAAAATAAAAAATATTTATGAATGTAAGTTCTTACAAAGTAGAAAGTTAAGAAGATTCTGACTGTAATGTTTCAGGTCTGGAGTTCAGTTTACAAAACTCACCAGGCAGCTGTCCCTCTACTTGTCCCTGCTTTCCTGCTGTGTTTAGACTTTTTGTAGAACTTATGGTAGCTTGCCACAGGGAGGCTTCTCGTGGAGTCATTCTTCACTCCATGGCACTGCGTCTGCTGCAGACTTTAAGGTCAAATAGACAAGCTGTAGGTGCTGTGTGTTCAGAAAATCTTCTAGAAATATTGGTGGATGGATTTAAAGAAGTGCTGATAAACAAGCCAGAAAGTGGGCAAGGTATGTTAGAAGGAAACAAATAATCAAAACCTAACAAAAACAAAAACAGATCTGTTTATCTCTAGTATTAGTATTTTCTTTTGTTTGTTTTATCAGGGTCTGGGTATTTTAATTTAGTATTAAGGATTAAGTAAGGGCTAGTCTAAAACTTCTAGTTTAATGTTAGAATGATAGAATATGGAGTTTGGTATTTTTTTTAGGAATGACATTATTATTTTTTTTATTGTTATTACTTTTGTATTGTCCATTTTCCATTCTCCTAAGATATAATCAGTGATTAAATCTTTTGTGGATATGTTTGTTTTTGAAGGGGCTATCTGAAAGAAGGTTTCTATGCCACCTTGCAAACATAACTCCGCTCAAGTCAGATCTTGAATAACAAATTTCTAATCTACATCTGGATTTAAACTTCAGCTCCCTCAGTTGTTAGGTGGCCAAGCAGTTTAGGCTTGGTATATTGGTGTTATGTACTGTCAGCCATTCCCTGCTCAAGAATTGCTAAAACCATCAAAGCTAATACTTAATCTCTTACAAAATTTGTGTACAAAATATTTATTGTAGATTAAATAAGTTTGTAATCTCTTTAATCTGTTGTTTTATTACACAACATTTTCATCTAAAAATGTTCAGATATTTTATACATGCTCCTCATGCTCAACATAACCCAACAACTTACACATTTCATTATTCCCTTTGTTCAGAAGTTCATTCCTGTTCATCACATCACTCAAATATTCATTTTATTGTGAACATCCTTCACCTTCACACCTTCACCTATCCATTAGTCTGTTGGATCATCGGGGCACCACACAAGATTTGTCAAGCGTCTTTCTCCATTCCTCTCTGTCTTTTGTCATAGATAGAACCTTTTTTAATGGTAGGCCTGTCCTTTCTTTTATGTTATCTTCTTATCGCTTTTTCAGTCTGCATCTTCTTTTTTTTTCCTGGTACTGTTCCCTGGTCTTTGCAAGCCTAGAAGACCTTGTAATATGGTGTGAATATCCTTGTCAATGAATTATGTTTATACAATCTAACTAAAACATAGATTTATTTCAATTATTCTACAGAAGCTACACTGCAGGAAATTATTTTATCACTGATACAAATCATTGCTCAGAGTGAAATCTCAGCGGCAGAGTTAAGGCAGTTTTTAAGATTGTTTCTTGAGACATCAGAGACTACGGTAAATTAAAACTATTATGTCTACTGTAACCTTTTTTTTTCAGTATTTATTTTAGTACAATAAATGTATTTTCTTTTTATCTTTTTTTTTAATGTAAAACTATGACATTTATTTAAAGTTTATATTTTATCTATATGCTATTCAGCAAAATATGACTTACTAATTTATTAAAAATCATAACATTCTAAAAACTTGCTGAATAGTATTTCTAAAAAACAAATAATTCATAGGACAATATTTTCATGTTGATTTGTAATTTTTTTTTCTTTTGGTAATACCCAGAATTCCCTGCTGTCCACACTTCTGTCAATTATGCAAAAAAGTTCTGTTTCTCCAAATGTATCTGTAATATTCCCTGTCAAGAAACACTGCAGGGCCAGCACTAGTCCAGTGAATAACAATTCAGGTAATGTATTCATTAAAATAAACTATTAATTAGATAATTAGATAAGTTGTTTAGCCTGTCTCAGAATTTCTCTAGTTTTTGCCAACTAACTTCATTTAGTATTGGGTGATAGTGAAGGTTCTCAATTAAAGATTGTATTGTACCTAATTATGAAAGATAACAAATTTCGTGCACAGGTCTTATGTCATGCTTTTGTTTGTTGGAGAATTGGATGTTGAAGTGAGATTGACAAAATTAATGTATAGCAGAATCTTCTTATCAAATTTTCTTTTTTTAGATTTATAGTTACAATTATAGTTATTACATGATGAGCTTACTAGAATGGTAACAAAAATTATAGCAGTCTATGAGATGCTTTTGTTTTTATGTAACTTTTAGAAATCTGTTGAGTAGCATTAAAAGTGTTAGGTGTTCAGAGCATGATTCAGTTCATGACTCAATTCTTTCAATAAATAAACTATATTAGAATAAATCGTACTACTTGGAGAAAGGTGACGTTTCCCATTAGGTAACACATGTTTGTTAAAATAAGTGTTATGTTTGAAATGCAGTGTGGTGATTATGTAGTTAGGTGCCATTTGCGACTACATAAGACTCTTATCTCTGCGTGATTTTTATCAAATTAATTACAAAATAATTGCTAGAATTTTAATTTTAGAACAGAATAATCAATAAATAGAATACAAATCCATAGTATGTGTTGACTACATCTCTGACATAAATTTCCTTTCCAACAGACATTCTACTTTCACAAACAATGCATTCCCTATGCAACAGTGAGCATAATCTCATCTAGCAACTGTTCTGTTTTTCAATTTTTGTTTTTATTTGTTATTCAAATGTTTAACATCATAGAATTGGATTCTATTTTAAGTATCAGATGACCAAGAGGATCCATTCTGTGATGTACCAGTTAGACAACATGCTGCTATTGAGCTTAATGTCCATGGGCTGGCATGGCCTCCTTCTCAGACAGGTTTTACTGTAGCACTCTGGATGTGTGTTGACCATTTTTCTTCTGCTCATACAACTGGAAGCAAGTTCTCTGAGAATGAAAGAAGTAAATATTTATTTGGATAAACTCTAAGAATGTTTATCCCATCTGTTTGATCATAAACAAGTTTTTCTAGTTAATATGCTTTATAAGTTTACACAGAGCCCCAGGACTACTTTATTTAACAGGGCTGCTTGTAAATAGCATTTATTTCACCATTTGCTTATTACTAAAAATATGGAATTAGTACACATTATTTTCATTTACAGGATCATCCTTTGTTATCAATTATTATTAGATTTTTATTTAGTTTCATTATTAAATCGTTTATTATTTAGGTTGGTGTATCATTAACTTTCAGCCATCAGAGATAACACTTATTGCTAATTTTCTAAAAATTTTATTGGGTATATTTTACTTACGATAAATCATAAAATCAGTTATTAAAATAGGATTGAATAATAGATAAAAATGATCTTAGAAAAGCAGTTTGATATTGCTTTATAGTTATTTCTATGGTTAGCAAACATTTCTAAATGAAAAAAAAGGAATTACTTTTGGCTATTCAAACAAAAATTGTGTGAATATATGTTCAGATAATGACAGGCAGCAAGTGGCTACAAGAAGACCCCCCCTCCATGAGTGTTTACTGGTGACTGCCATTGGCAACAAAGAAAAACTACTAGAAGTTTGGGTACATCCTAAAACTGCTTCACTAGTTTGCAGGTAAAGAAATATTTCATTTTCAAAGTCTTTAAACAAACATTGGAAATCTTTTTGCATGATAAACTATTTGCTTATGAATAATTTGATAAATAAATGTGACTGTCTGATTTTTTAAGAAACTTATAACCATTTTATTTACAGACATGGAAAAAAATAAAATTTTCTAATGAGATCTAAATTTTCCTACAATATCTGTAATATCTGGTAAGCACTAGAACCAACCAAGGCTAAATGCTTAAAGAGTTGCTATGAAATAGAAGCTAACCAGATCAGAGTTTAAACCTGGAACTTGCATCTTGACAGCTGATCCCTCTTTCACCAAGTTTTTACTCTATTGTTATCTAATGGGTTTCTCTTTGTGACCTTCTTTCCAAAGACTTACTTCATGCCAAGGGGAATTCTCTCTGTTGAAGGAAGTGAGCTTTGATCATCTGTTGACACCTGGTAGTTGGCAGCTGTTGGTGATTAGATATGTTGATATCTTGGACGGCAGCACATATGTTGGTCAAGTAAGCTGCTTACCTACAGTAAGATAGAGATGTATATTTCAAAAACATTAAAATCTGTTTTTAGTGTCGGAATGCAATTATGAGGCTAAAGCAACTGATAAAGAAAAGTTTTAAATCAAAGATCAAAACAGAAATTTTAGCGATTTTAAAACCATTTGAAAATGTGTAAATTTGTGCATAAATGAGCTGAATGAAATTTTTTATTAACTCTTTCTTTCCTATTTGACGATGCCAAAGTTGATTTGACCCCATGAAATTAAATTTATGTTTAGATTAGTAAACTTTAATTGGTGTTGTGTAAAAAGAGCATGCATTCCCCTATAATTCGATACCAACTATAACATTTTCTGATAGCAAAAATGTTTTTGAAGATTAATAATAACAGGATAGTGTAGTACAAATGAGCACAATGAATAATTCTATCGGAATGAGGAAATTAATTAGAGAAAAAGGTAATTATTTAATTATTAAACACTAATTTTTTTAAAACTAAATCTAATTGTAATTACTTCATAAATACTTTATAGCAAATTTTTCTAACTTCTGCAATCATTGTATAATAGTCCTTTGTTATATATTTGTCTTTTATCAATACTTTTAAACTGGTTGTATTACCATTCATTAACCCTTAGTTGCACTCTAAATTTGACTAAATTTGTTTACTTATGCTTAATAATATTCTAGTTAAAACTGATTGTTGATGGCTGCTTTGTGAAAGAGGCCATACTGGATCACCCAGCTGTCATCAACAGACAGCAGAAGCCACGATCCCCAGTCCTGTATGTTGGTGATGCCAGACACAGACTAGCCAACTTCCACACTGGCACTTGGAGGCTGGGAAATGTCAGATTGTTTAAAGGTAAAATGATTTAAACTATTGATAGATTTTCTCCATTCCTGTCTTTTCCCAATGATAGAATCTCTTTCAATGACAGGCCCATCCATTCTTTTGTTTTCCCATCACTTTCTCTGTCTGCTTTTTTTTCTTTTCCTGGTACTGTTCCCTGAAGGAAGGTTTTTGCTAGTCCTAAAGACCATGTGATATGGCCATAGAGTTTAACTTTGTTTTTGACAACATAGGAGATATAGAAGTACAAGAAAAGGGAATCCAAAAACTATTAGCCAACATCAAACCTAATAAAGCACCTGTACCTGATGGTATTCCAGCTAGATTACTCAAAGAACTAAGCAATGAGCTAGCACCAGTGTTCAAAATACTTTTTCAGGCATCTCTTAACCAGGGCAGAGTTTCAAGGGACTGGAAAGAAGCTAATATCACCCCTCTATTTAAAAAAGGAGAAAAATCAGACCCAGGAAATTACAGACCAGTATCACTTACCAGCATCACATGTAAAATCCTAGAACACATAATATGTAGCAAAATCATAAACCCCTTAGACACAAACATAATGTCCTTACTCCATACCAACATGGCTTTTTCCATACCAACATGGCTTTAGGAAATATAGATCATGTGAAACACAACTAATAGGACTAATTGATGATTTTTCAAAAGGTTTAGATAACAGTGAGCAAATAGATGCTATCTTACTAGATTTTTCCAAAGCTTTTGATAAAGTTCACCACCATAGTTTGTTTAAAAAATGAAAATATTTTGGCATTGATGGTCCATTGCATCAGTGGATTAAAGATTTTCTGATAGGGAGAGAACAAACTGTAATAATAAATGGCTCTTAATCAACACCAATAACAGTAAACTCAGGCGTACCTCTAGGAACAGTCTTAGGTTCACTACTATTTTTAATTTACATAAACGATTTACCCAATTGCATTAGTTCAGGAACAAAAGTCAGATTATTCGCAGATGATTGCATAATATATAGAACAATAACAACAACACAAGACACAGAAATTTTACAAAGAGAATTAGATGAATTACAGAAATGGGAATCAAATTGGAGCATGTCTTTTCACCCAGAAAAATGTCAGTTATTAAGAGTAACAAAAAAGCTAAAACAAATTAATTCCACTTATCTTATTCATGGTAAACCAGTAACACAGACTAAAAACGCAAAATACCTAGGTGTTTTAATAAATGAAAAACTGTCTTGGAATGCACATATTGATGAAACTACAAAAAAAACAAAACATTAGGATTTATTAAAAGAAATTTCTATAAATCAAATAAGAACATAAAACTGAAATGTTATTTAACCTTGGTTAGGCCATTAATAGAATATGCATCCTCTGTTTGGGACCCCCCAACTCAAGAAAACATTAAGAAACTGGAACAGACACAAAATAGAGCAGTGAGATTCATAACTAACAAATATTCACACTTGACTAGAGTAACACCTTTAGTTAAATCACTAAATTTAGAAAGCCTTCAGGATAGAAGACTTAAAAGTAAAGTAGCAATTATACATAAAACACTGAACCATAATCTTCAAATACAAAAACACAATTTAATAAAATACTCAGAAAGAGTTGTTTGGGATGGGGGCTTTGTATGTGGTACCTTGGATCTTTCTATAGCATCTCAATTTCATAGCTAAGATCCTTCTCTCTAGTTCTGCAGTTGCTGTCCAAGATTTACAAGCATATAAGAATGTGTCCATAATCAGGGAGCACATCAGTCTGCTTTTAGTGTTGAGAACTGTTCCTTTCCATATTGTTTTGAGTTTTGCCAGTGGTGCTGTGGACTGTGCAATTCTGGCCAGTAAACTCATTAATATTTAATTTAAAAAAAATTCTTTTAAAGACATAAAAGTCTATTAGGAGTGTTTTCTATTTAAATAAAGTTTATGGGACTAATGATCTTTCTCTATTACCTCTCTTGTTATTATGAACTTATTAGTTTAAGGTAAGTAACACAATCTCTTTTTTTAGGTTTAATGTTTAAAAGCCAAAAAAATTGAAATATTGTGGGAATAAGTTGGAGTATATAAAACCAGTGAATTAATAAATTTATCAAAGCTAACTAGATTAACATCAACTGGTGTAGTATTTATCAATTCTTATCAATTTGGGAAAACAAATGTTTTGTTATTAAAGGCGACTGATCTTGCAACTGATCTACTTCTTTGTTTTTCTCACAGATGTATCCCTTAGTGGTGACTGGTGGCTCCACCTGTATTGCCTGGGACCAAATTGCAGTGGTATCAGCAAGTGTGACTGTGGAGATGTCCAGGCCTGCTACATGCCTGCTATGTTCAAAAGTATGACTGAGTCTTCGCTGGTGACATGGGACTTTCTAGTTGGAGTCACTCAAGTATCTGACCTTGACATGGCCAGGGTAAGATAAATACAGTATCAATTAAAAACTTTCTTTTCCCTTTTGTAACGTGTGTTCCATTCTTTTATTTTTTAATAAATAGAGCGTCACTGATTTTAGAGTCAATATGTAATACCCAAAATCCCACATTTTTGCTTGAGGTGTTTTTCTATGATAGATTTGTTTTTTCAATTTTTACTATTAGCTACACTCTTTTCATGGGTTTCCTAAAGCTTGGTGGGTGGAAGTCAGGAAATTCCAAAACTGGAGTGAAGTTTATAGAGTGTCACGCTAATACACAAATGTTGTGGGTTTGATCCAATTTTTTGTGTGTAAATATTGATATGATATTCTGATTCGATCCTAGTTGGATCTGATCAGATCGAAACTGATCTAGATCTGATCAAATCCTAGACCACCATCAACTTGCATGATTTTAATGTTTTGTCTGTCATAGTAGGATAATGTGCTGCAGGTCTAGATGCTCCTGAGACTGTTGTAATTGCTGGAGAAAAACTTGTATTTAAATATACAAATGCCCATAGTGGCTCAGTGACATTGATGTATAGGGTAGAACACATGAAAGTCATTGTGTGCTTGGCTTCTGTAGCGTTTACAATTTACATCTATTAGTATAGAAACCATCTCTATTTGATATGAGATTTGAGGCTTAGACAATCATCACTTGTCTGTAAATAAACACTTCATAAAGTACATTTTCTGTTGTGGTCCTTTGAGCTCCCTTATTTTCAGATAAAAATTTGTGTGAAAAGTCTGACATTCAACACATAAACAGGACCATCATACTTTTTCATGCATTTAAAATTGTGTAAATGTAAAAAAAAATCATCAGGTCATCAGTAAGCCTAACTAACTTTTGAAACATCTCATCTCCAAGCCTTTTTTTTCCTTATCTCTACTCTTAAGGTCCTAAATGTGATAGTGTTAGTTGCAATAAAACTTTTCTCTATTTGGTCACTTCAACAGTATAAGCTGTGTTAGTTAACAGACAACAGTCAACAGTATAGGCTGTGATAGTTAACAGACAAAAACCACAAATTATCTCTTGAAATATTGCAGACATTGCAGATACTGGTGTATAAAGTGGGCCAACCAGATGTCTACTCTGGTTTTGCCATGCCCCAGATGCCTGCAACCTTGGCCTCAGATAACCTTGGACTTGTCCCTCCGACAGGCTCTTTCTCAGATCTGCTGACACAGAAACCTGTCCTTATGCGAGCCAAGTTGCAAGGCATGATCAAGGTCAGAGACACTAACACCCTGGAAAAGGCTGTGGAGCAAACTGGTGGAGTGGAGGCTTTTCTCTTCCTGGTGGCTAAGGTCAGATCATTTAGTAATGACTAGAATTAATTTTGAATAGTTCTTATTAATTCAGGTAAAACCTTGTTACACCAAAATTGCTTATTATGAAAAACCTGGTTATTTTCAAGTGAATCATTGAAGCACACCTCAATTGGTCAGTATCAGTTCATTACTACTTAATATTTTGAACTTGTTGTAATCATTCAAAGTATCGATTGTACATTCTTTAAGTGTAAAAATGAATTTCAATTAAAAAAATTGTTATAACTTTGTCAGCAGACTGTGATATGCAATTTCAACATCTTGGTCTTGGGTTTTGATCATTTCTTCCACCAAACCTTCTGCCTTTTAGATGATTTGAAATGTAATAAAATTCTTTTCATATGGAACTTTTAACAAGCATTCAAATTGCATTTCTTTTAAGAGAGGGAAAACATTTTCTTGACTGTGATCGACTAATGTTAGTGCTCACATATTAATGGTCCATTTTTTTTCACCCCCCTTCAATGTTTTCAGATCTATGAGGACAGTAAAAAAATGGTGGTTAAAGGTGGAAACCAGGATATGGCTGACCATTTGCAGAGCAAAGTGACCCACATACTTTTTCAGCTTATTCACCAGTTCCCCACTCTGGCCTGGTCATTTAAAGAAGCTAATGGCTATGCCATGCTGGCCAAAGTGTTTACAAGCTCTAAAAGCATTGTGGGATACAACTTGTTGAAAGTATGTTTAAATTTCTAACTCTTTTATGAAATTTAACTTTTACCATCTAATTTACTCTTCTTTTAGCCATTCTTTATTGTCCCAAATAAATGAATCAAATTAAAATTATTTGGGACATGAATCAGTCCTCTCAGTATTATATTTCTCACTTCCTTATTCTATGGTGGATGTGCTACGAAGAGCAGGGTGCCAGGACATCTGCTCTGTAATCAGCAGCAGACGCCTTGGCTTGCTTTGTCACGTTCGTAGAATGCCAGTAGGTCAACTTCCACAAGACATTTTGTATGGCGATCTAATAGAAGGCAGGAGAGCCGCTGGTCGCCCACTTTTACGTTATGCGGATGTATGCAAACGTGACATGAAGCTCTTCAAAATTGACACTAGCAGCTGGGAAAAAGTGGCACTGGATAGATCCACATGGAGAGAGAGCATAAAGAAAGGGTCTCAGATTGCAGATGCCATACACAATAGAAGCAGAAAGAGGGGTGAAAATGCAACAGGGCCTGGTGATTACATATCCCCAACCTGCGACTGCAGCTGTGTATCAAGGATTGGCCTCTTTAGTCACACAAGAAGTTGCAATTGGAAAAGATTATCTTTCAAAGCGTAAAATGCCACAGACTTCCTTATTCAGAATTTAACTTTTTTAAAGATTCTTTTTACTAGTAGATATTTGTAATAATAATAATGATGTGTATTATAATAATTTTTTGATGCTTGAGGAAATAAGTCCTAGGGTTGTGCCTTACTGGTATAAAGAAACACATTTTATCATATATGTTTGTGCTTAAAAATACTTTCTTGGTTTCAAAGGTATTGATGGATGCGTGCACTACAGAAACTGTCTACAAGACCATTCCCACCTCCTCTTGCCTCACACTACGCAGCACAACAGAGGCTGTCATCAGAGATTTGGATGTTCTCACCCATTTGCTGCTTAACTGGCGCATCTGGCAACGGGCTGAGGGCCAGGTCATGACTCTCCTATTTACTACCTTGGAGGCCCTTGTCAGCCCACAACACCAGCATCGCAACTTCAACATCAAGCAGATGCTGGCAGGGGGCGTGGTCAACAAGATCTTCAACATCTATCTGGTAAGCATCGGCGTGTGGGCATAAATTTGGCTCAGTTGTAGCTATGAGGTTTAGATCTTCAACACCTATCCGGTAAGCATCCATGTGTGGGCATAAATTTGGCTCAGTTGTAGCTATGAGGTTTAGTTCTTCAACATCTATCTGGTAAGCATCCATGTGTGGGCATAAATTTGGCTCAGTTGTAGCTATGAGGTTTAGATCTTCAACATCTATCTGGTAAGCATCTGTGTGTGGGCACAAATTTGGCTCAGTTGTAGCTATGAGGTTTAGATCTTCAACATCTATCTGGTAAGCATCCATGTGTGGGCACAAATTTGGCTCAGTTGTAGCTATGAGGTTTAGATTTTCAACATCTATCTGGTAAGCATCTGTGTGTGGGCATAAATTTGGCTCAGTTGTAGCTATGAGGTTTAGATCTTCAACATCTATCTGGTAAGCATCTGTGTGTGGGCATAAATTTGGCTCAGTTGTAGAGATGAGGTTTGTGATGGACTAAACATAATTTTGGTGGGTTTTGTTCCTAATTTTAAAAAATCTTATCTTACTAATTACACCATTAGAAAAGGTTTATCTAATTTTTTTTATAGATATTGATTTGTTAGAATTATAAACACTTAATATTTTTTTACTTTTCATTTATATTCATAATTACATTTTGAAAAGCTTTTATATAGGCATTATATTTTTTCCCTTGAACAAAAATGTTTTTGTTGTGGTTCTGTTTTATCTGTAAAACTTGATGGTTTTATGCACACAATGTTTCTTACATTTGGTTTTGTCTGAAATGTGCAGGAAAGAATTCAAGATGGTCAACCCTCGTTGTCAATACCAGTGAGCCAATCAGCTGCCAATGTTATTAAGAGCCTGATCGGATCTCCTCCTGACCTTCACCTACTCATGGCTGTGATGGACTTCCTGCTTCTTGTTCATCCAGCCCCCAGCGGCTTTATCAATTTCAATTCCAACTCATTCTATTTCAGGCTCTGGTGGGGTAAGTGTTTATTTGTACATCTTTTATAGATCTTAATGATACACTGGGTTTCGGTTAGCTATTTATTGTGGATTCTACAAATGTACTTAGCTCAATGCTTCATTTCTGTCCTAGTTGATTGTCTTATAAAGACTTTGTAAGAATGTGATAGCTTCAAAGATTTATTCATGCGCTTGATGTTTTTTATTACCTCTCGATTTTGTTATGTTGACAGATGGAGAAAGGCCACGGTCCAATAGTTCTGAACGGAAAAAGAAATTAACACAACAAAGTCGAACAATTAGTGAAAAATCTGAGCATGCCCCAGAACATGTTAAAGACTTCACCACTGGTGGGTTATAGTTTTTCTCTGTATTTAATTGTATATGAGAAAAAATGTTACGTTAAATAGCTTAGCTAAAAAGGTATATAGATTTTACAAATTATTTGGTTCTTCAATTTTATGTTCAACTCAAATAGTAAAATATTCTTGGACCTGATGAATATAATTCCTGTGAATCCGTGATTAAGACTACAAACACTTGAACTTGATTCCTGGGACTCCTTTTAACTGGATCATGCATTTACTAGTTATGCTAAACCTCCATAAAAGTTTGATCTTTTCCAGGTCTGTTGTGGCCAACCTTCAAGTGGCGGCCTGATGACATACACAGTACACAGGGTGTGTCTGGTCTAGTCCCAGTTGCAAGTTTTACTATTCAGCTTGCCAAATTAAAAAAAACAAATTCATTCACTTCATACTAATTTTTTTTTTTTTTTTCTTTACTTTGAAAATAATGAGTTAATATTTAGGAATTTAGTAAATCTAATCTTTCTTCAATCTAAAACCATTTTTGTTCTATTCTTCTGAGTAAATATTTTTATAAGCCTAATTTTTTTTCTATGTGTGTATTTTTAAAAATTCTCCAATGAAAACAGAATTATGTGTAATTATGAAATGACATTGTATTTAATTTCAAATTTGTAGGTAATATGTTGGTAAATTTGGTAATTATTGAGTTTTAAAATTTTTCTATAAGTTTTAAATGATTTAAAATAGAAATGTCAACATTACAGGCCCCAAGATTGTATCAGTCTATGATGCTTCTGCAGCTTCAGGGTCCAGTAGGATAATCAAATCTGTAGTGGCAGATAGCCAGGACAACTCTCAGGATGAAGAGAGCGAATTCAAGTTTCCTCCCTTGAAACCTCTAAATCCCACTTCGGAGCAGAGTCAAGACATGGATGCTGATCAAGAGGAGAGTGATTCTGAAATGCTTCTGATGAGGAAGGACAGGCTTTCTCCCAGTGAGATGACCCCTGATCTTTCTAGCAGCCAAGACACTAATGGAGAAGTTGAGTCTGACCAAGAGAATCTATCTCACACAAATAAGGCCTTAGAAAAAGGGGAAAACGGACAAGCATCCAGTGTAAAGAAGCCAGCCACTGAGTCACAACATTCTCTAATAGAAGATACATTGACAGTTGTAGATCAGCCAGAAGCTGAGCTTGACAAGGAGTCAGTTAAAAATGTTGAAGAGGCCTTCAGGCATGAGTCAGCAGAAGGTGACGATGACAGTGAGAAAGGACTGATGGTACTTTGTGTCTGTAAGTCACTTTACAATATGCACTTTGATCTACCAAATATTTGCTTAAAAAATAAAAAAGGTCTTTGTGCGTGTTAATATATATCTTGCTCAATCAAAATACTCCATCACTCCCCACACATAAACACACGCAACTGAAGAATAAGTCCTTGAGTAAAGATGGGGAAAATTATTAAAAAAAAATAAGCAGGTCAGTTGGAGCCAAGAATTCAGTCGCATTTTGAGTTCTTCTTTTTCCTTTTTTTTGGGGTAAAGACAGTAACTTAATTCATTTTATCATATCCAAGTCAAATAAATACTAAATTTACCAATGTGATGCTAGGTAATGTAATGCACATTTTAAAAAAATTCCCCTCATCAATATTTAATCGAAATCTTTAAAAACCTGAGAATTTTTAAAACGAATCTAGCCAACACATGTTTATTAGCTTTTGGATTAATTTCTTGCTTTGCAATAATTTTCACTCTAGCTGTTGACATTCTTTCACAGTTTTCAAAGTCTTTGTTGCTACATATAGAGAATCTTCCTCTATGGGAGTTTGTATTATAGAAGAAGAAGGTGTAAGATTGATAAGAAGTGACAGATATTAAATAAGAAACAATCGACAGAAAAAATTTTGTTTTCCAGTTCACTTTTTCTCCAATACTGCTTTCATTCTTTGAATCTTAAAATGCTGAATTACATAGCACTTATTCACTCAGTTTTCAATTTTTGTTTTGGTTAGCCTAAAGAAAATAAACATTGCCTTAAGAAGATTCTACCTAAAATTATGAGGTTCATCCATTTCTCATTTGGATATAATTATTTATTAGGTTTGGTCAATTACATGACCAAGATTATCAGCGAACTTCCAGAGCCATCTTTGGACAATGTCTTTAGTAAAGTGGTCAGCCCAAAGTCTTTGCTTGTGCTAGTCAAGAATCCCTCAAGTGAGATGAGATTAGCTGTTATGAAGGTCAGTGTTAGGATTTTGCCGCCTATTTACTAAAATAATTCTTAGAAACAGCAGGAAAAGAAAAACAAAATTTGCCCTCATAATATAAGAATTTAAAAAATGTACATAAACATCTTGATTAATTTTTTAATGAATGGTATCTAATATTTTATTTGCAGCTTCTTGGTGCTTATTTGACAAAAGCTCCTCCATCTTTGATTGACACATTCTTGAAAATGGATGGCTTTTACCTCTTAGCCAATCAGCTTCGTTCATTTCCTGTCAACAAGTATCATATTGAGACTGCCATCTCTATTCTATTGAGCAAGGAGTTTGCATTTGACAACAAGTAAGTCTTTCAGTTTTTAATATGAATTGGAAGAATTGATTATTTGCTTTTAATTGAGTAACCTTATGATGCTTCTACAAATGAGAATTTTGCAAAGATAAATGCTTATTTCAAACTAAGGATACACATGTATTATGATGTTTAGTTTTTTGTTTCAAGCCAACCCAGGCTAAGTGAAGTTGGGACGTTGTTCTTTCTTTGTTAGTTATGCATTATTTGCAGTCTTTATAAATCCTCATAATACTTTTATACAAAACCTTTTGAATTCCCTTAATAACCTTTACTGTACTGTATGTTAAGGCTTCAGCGCGGTGTTGATTCTTTGAAATATAACTAGGGTAGATCTACATCTGACTGGAAATAACACTGAACTCAAACTACTTCAGTAACACTGGCGAAAGGCCGAAACAATCAAAATATGTAGTCGACGCTGATGTTGGTCTTCAAATATATTTAATAATCACGAAGGGAATCGTCCAATGTCAGCTATGTCAGTAAATCCGTATATCTATTCTACTGCTCTACACGAAGCGTCTTCTTTGTAGCGTCACTTAGAGTGTTCTTCTTTTTTAAAGATCTGTCACGTCACTTGTCGCTAAGTAAAACTTTCCCCTTATTCCCGAAACAAATAACTAAATCCTAATCATGTCATGACATGTACATCTTTTAAAATAAACACTTTCACTACATAACTTATTTTAGACTGCAACCAATACTTACCAGTAAATATAGTTGTAGATCTTTTTTTCATTTATTGTGAATTTCATCAAATCTCTTATATATATATGTATATATTATTATATTGTTACGAATCTCACTATCCAGGCTCTCTGCAAACTGCACCTTACACCACCAACTTAAAGAACTTGACAACTCAGGGCTCCAAAGTAACGTAACACTTTAATAGTTGAATAAATAACAGCCAATACTGTACAATTGGCAACACGTACACTGTACAAATATCCCTCCGATAACACTGTTCCGCCGTATCAACTCTTGCACTGGCCTCTCCGTCTCGTTCCGGGCTTGCACTGGGTTCAACAGTTCAGGACTGACTTCACACACTAGGCTCGTTGTGTCGGACTCGATCACAGACCAAGATCAAGACGCTGTTCGTCTCAACTGTACTTGATAGTACTCCGCACTGAACCGTCGTAATGCTCCGTACAGAACCACACCGCTGAACTGTGCTGTAGTTGACCGGACTGTAGTGAACCGGGCTCTGAACCCCTGCCGTGAACCTCCTTTCTGAACCTTCTCTCGTGAACCGTGCTGTATTGAGCCCCCTTTTCTCGACTGTCTTGACTGCGTCGCCTCCGCTCTTATATAGGGTCCCTACTGGCCTTCTCGAACCGGACAGAACGCAGCTCGACGTTTCTAGGTGGTCAGATGACTACAACTCTCGTGACGCTTCTGAGCTCTGTTCACGACGTCGATCCTTCCCGAACCGCCGTTTTGACACTCGTCTCGGCTGACCGTCGTAGCTCGTCGCGGTTGACCGCTCGTCTAGCGCTGGCCTGGGGCGATTTGCGTCGGCTGACTACACTCACACCACTACCCCTCTCTGTGCCACCACCAGGTTTATAACAATATTGTATATATATATATATATATATATATATATATATGCAACATTTTTATTTCCAGTTTTATGATTGGAGACATTGGAGAGTTATCTGCTATTCAGCAGGCTGCCCCAGTTTTACTCCTGTCACTTCTAGAAAACACTGCATCGGACTCAAAACTGTGTAGTTCTTCCCTTACAATTTTATCTGAGGTATTTTTTTTTTCATAATGCTGTCAATAGGAATAGTGTAGTTTTTTTTTCATAAATATTTTTTTTATATATTTATTTAAAATTTTAGTTCTAAATCAGGAGACCAGTTTTATGAGCATTTATAAATTATTTTTTTTAGTAATACATGTAAACATTCTACATTTTTTTTCTATGCACATGATTTAAATATGGGCAGGAAAAAAAAATTTAGAGGACCACTTTGAGTGGTAAAGCTCTTTGAGTGGTAAAGTACTTTGCTTCCAAACCAAGGGTCTTAAGTATAAATCCTGGTAAAGACTGTGATTCTGAACTTTTGGATTCTTAGGTTGTCCAGAAGTTACACCTAAGTCTGATGGGTGCCTGACATTAGTTGAAGAAAGTAATTGGTCATTGTACTGGCCAGAAACATCCTCATTAATTGTCAGCCACAGAAACATATTCTTTTTATCATCTGCTTTTTTTTCCTTAAGCCTTGGAGGGGAGCTTAACTTTTATTTGATAATTATTATAATTTTACTGAATGCTCTGAATATTTTATTTTAGAAAAAAAAATCATTTTGTTTTACTGGCAATAATTTGTTAAATGTAAATGGAACCTATATTTTATGGGGAATTACATCAACTTTTTGTAATTTGGCTTTTAGCTTCTGGAGTCTACACCCACCATGAGCTCTCTTCTGTTAGACCTTGGCCTGGCTGAAACAATGTGCAATCTTGCTAGCACCATACAGAGACACTATGTTATGTAAGACCAGCAATATGTAGTATTGTACTGTCGTATATTTTAAAAAAAAGTCTTATGTAGTTGTCATTTTATTTGCTTACTGATAACGCCAATGCTTCTTCTCTTGCTGTAGTGATCCTAAGCTTGAAAATGAAGAGGTGATGAGAGGTTTGCTGATAGAAGTCCAGCGTGTCCTGTGTTGTGCCGCCACATCTGAGTTTAGGTAAGTTGGATAGACTGCACATTAGTGAGTAGTTCCCCTTTAAGATCTTGCGATCTATGGGGCAGATGATGTAAAGGTCATCTGTTTCTGTGGCCCACGGCTAACGAGGGTGGCATTACAACCAACCACCTTTACTTTTCCCCAAGTAATGTCAGGTACACATTAGAGCTGGCTGGACTCAGAGGCGCCCAAAGATCCCGAAATTAAATCAAGAGTCTTCACCACAATTCGAACCTGGGACCCCTGGTTTGGAAGTCAAGCGCTTTTCCGCTCAGCCACCACGCCTCCACATTAGTGAGTGGGATGTGTTTATTTGTTAATGAAAATAAAGGAATAAATTTGAATTTCGGTGAATGATTATTTAAATGTTTAGGCCACTTCCTAATAACTTGCCTTGTGAGGCTGAAAGCATGAACTGAGTGACATTAACTACTTGGCTACCTGAGACGGCCTGAAATCAAAGCCTTATGTAAACTAGAACATTTTAGTGAAAGATTTGATCAAGCTAGGTTTTGTTTTGTTGAGCAGCATAGAAACCGTCTCCCAGATTCACCCTCCCCGCCATTTCCACAAAAGAGATTGAACCAAAGCACTCATCTGTTTATCAACTATGCTGCTATCAGTAGCTGTGTTTAGTTATGCTGATATCATGCCACAAGCTTTTGCTGTGAAGATTTACAGTTTATTTTGTGAGATTAGATTGTGTTTAATGTCATCAATTTTTTTCCATGTTTTAATGTTTCTCAGCTGGATGGGTCCCTCCCATTTCCAGAATGTTGAAGAATTGTTTGCCTTGTTGAAGGCATTGGAAGACAATGAATACAGCCAAATTTCAGGTAATTTTTTTAATCAAAAGGTAAAATGTAAAAGACAAATAGAAACCCTTTTATCTTAATATTGAGAAATGATATTGTCTAAATCTGTATTTCAAAACTAAGGAATGAGAAGTCACAAGCTTTGAAAATACTTTTTACAAATATTTTCATGTCTGTGTGTGTGTCTTGTTTGTGTTAAGTGTCGGCTGATGTGTTGTGTTTAGCATGAGGTTTTAAAAAAATGTTTTATTGATTGAGATCCTAGCACCAAATTAACAGAAATGATAGCATATCACTTATTGAAAAGTTGGACAAAAAATTGAAGAAGAAAAATAAAAAGCAACATCTTTATAATTTGGACCTTTGACTATATGTGGTGAAAATATTGCAAATATAATGTTCTTTTACTTCAAATACTATAATATAGTATTTATTAACTTTATATACCAATATATTCCTTAATTTCGTAAACCATAATCACACGCATTTGTTTATGTTTCTAGAGTTCAACATCAAAAGGTCAGACACAGCAAGGGCTTTTCAGATCTCTCTAGTGGTGAAAATAATGGATTATGTAGAGAAACGCTGTGAAGAGCTCGGCTCCACATCTCAAGGCTGGATGACCTCATCTACCAATAGCAGCACAGGTAGTGGAGTCACATGCAAATTAATTGGGGTTATATAATTATTCACATGATGAACTTATTTTTTTTTTAGCATCAATTGTGTAGTATGTAAAAGTAAGTCAAATTCCCCTTCAGACCTTGTAATCTATGGGGCAGATGATATAAAGGTCGCCTGTTTCTTTGGCCCTTGGCTAACAAGGGTATCATATGGCCAGCACAATTACCAAGCGACTTTAGTTTTCCCCAACTAATGTCAGGTATCCATTAGAGCTGGGTGGATTTAGAGGCACATTAAAGATTCTGAAATAAAAAAATCCCAGGATTTGAACCCGGGACTGCTCAATTCAGAAGCCAAGCACTTTACCTCATGGTGTAGTATGTAGTGTTGATAATTTGTGAATACACTTCTTAGGAAAGGTTTCAGCAGTTAAGAATTCTGCCTATCTTATGGTGTTAATTTTGACTCCTAATTGAGATGCTGGAATATTTTGCTCATAGTTCTGTAGGGCAAAGATTATAGTAAAAGTTTCTATTTGCACTAGGATTAAGCTTGATAAGTGATTTGAATTCTCTGTATTTTATTTTATAAATACAACTTTATTGTTTTTCACTTTGTTTTTTGTTTTTTTAAAGTCCAATCTTAACCCTCATTGAACCATTTTATTCAATTAAGAAATCAATAAGCATGCTACCAACCATCCTGAGGCACCAATTCATGTAACTTTTACTTACTTAAAGATAAACAGATTAATTAAGAGTACATTTATGTAGTCAAATTTGTAAAAATGATCTCTATACTGGTAATACAGTAAAAAGGAAAGTAGATGTGTACATAGTCAAAGTAGATGTTACATTGCACAACTTGTAGGAGCCAACTCTCAATACTGTTTAGAAATATGTTTCCCTTTTTCTCCCTTCTTACTTAATTTGTGTGTGTGTGTGCATATAGAACTAAAACTGACATGTTTTTAGTTTGTAACATACAAATATTTCTTTTATACTTGGCATTCAAATTGCTGTGAATACATTTTTTTTCAAATTAATAATTAATGTTCATTAACATACAAGAAAAGTTTTACAAAATGTTCTCTGCAGAAAAACATATTTAAAAAAAAAATGTAAAAAAAAAATCTTAGCAAACATTTTACAGATGTTTGCTTCAAAAATATTGTTTCATCTTTTATTATGCTTCTTATTTTTAAAAATCATATCTCTACATTTAACCTTACTTTTAATTCAATGGTTGTTTAATGGTTTTGTTTTGATTACAGAAGTTTATAATGGTAAGTGTTTATTTTTAAAACCCACATATTTCAACCCATTTTATTTATTGTGATAACAATTTTATTTAACAGCCTCCTCTTCCTCCTTTACCAAATCATCCCCTCGCCCAGTGTCTCGCCATCAGACCCTCTCCAAGTCCTTCTCACCATCCTCTAAGCCAACTGCAAACACCACACCACAAAGCCAACGTCCTCTTACACCAGACTCCCATGTGATCAAAAGGTCAACCTATTCATCACCAGATATGATGGGTATTCTCTCTGGTAACTCTGTCTTTCATGGGGACAGTGGCGAATCATCCAGCTCGTCCCGTGGCTCCACCCACCCTCGTGCCACAGATAGTGAGCCAAAACTTTCTCTGCTGGAGTCGCTCCTCAGCCGTAAAAAGAAGATTATCTATGCTAAGGTCAACCAGTCAGATCTTCTGGACCGGTTCAGAAAAATTTTGGTTCTTGCAACTGATCTTGCCATTATGTACCGTAAGTAAAATTTAGTTTAACACTTTAGCAATTTAAAAAGTAATGTTCAGATAATAATTATTTTTCTTTTGATGAAGTAGCAGTCTGATTTGAAAAATTTAGCTAATTAAATCATTGTGTAATGTTTCTGATACAGATTTTAAAAAAAAAGATTTAATTACAATGATTCATTTTATTAATTAATAGTACACAGCTGCAGAGACAAAAGGGAAGTATTTGTTCCAGAGGCCAGGAATGAGAAATAGGCTCTTTCCAGAACTTTCTTTGTCAAGGTTCCCATCAATTTTGATTATCATTTAATCACATCCATTTTCCAGAGTTATTGCCTCTTGAGCCATCTCCCAGTTCCCTTTGCCATGGCAAAACCAAAGGCCTAGTCCCACGAAGGAGTCCTTCATAGTCCTACAATGTATAGCCACTAAACATGTTTTTTTCATACCACACATGCAATGAATCAGTACTTGGGGAGCCTAGTGGAAGTTTTGATTCCTATTCCCTGCGCTCCTAATGATTTTCCACATGAATGCCATGATGATAGCAGGAAAAAACCACATACATACACCTTCAATGAAGTCCAGTAGGGAATCGGCGCCCTTGATATCTCGTTGATTGTTAAAAAGGCTTTTATCCTACAACCAGGCCTGGACAAAGGGCTCTTCACCCCTGTCTGTCTTAAGGCTTCCAGCAGTGATGGCCATAATGACTGGGCATGAGGGGCCATACCACATACACAGCACACCGCCCCCAATCCTGGGTCCACTCGCTACAAGTGACCCAGAGCAGCGCTTACCATGGGGAGATTACCTCATATTCCTATACTGTAACCGCCACTGTTCTGTGTAAGGACCGCCCCACCAGCTTAACGGCTAGCTGATGGCAGCCCCCCTGCGTGGAATGGCGTGGCGGACTTTTTAGACTGGGGTGTGGGCTATTTGTTCCATCCCTACCCTGAGTGAGATAAAAAAAATAAAAGCTCACCCAGGGAATCCTACAAGGGCTTGGTTTGCTTCCCGTACTTAGCCTATCTAGTTCCACAACTAGAGGTTTCCATGGAGGCGCCACGCTGAGGCGACGGGTAGCTAGAATCCTCCACATACATACATACACCAGATGTTGTAATCATTTTGATTTAACATGAAACAACATTTAATTGGCAGGACCTTGTGCACAGGGAGGATTGGTAGTTTGTTGCTCATAGCTTATGATATGTGTGCTGAAAATATATGCATTGCTTAACAAATTTGTAATTGTCTTAAGAATGGAGTTAAAGATTCTTGTAACCAAAGCTTCTTTTCAATTGCCTTTCTGAACAATAATACTGTCTGGAAGAGATCTAAGCAGATGCAAATATAGCACATCTCTCTGTTTCCAGTGGCCTGAATGAATCCTAAGACTTGATAAAACTCCTCCATATTCCTTCAGTGTTTCACACCTGCCATAGATTGGCCCCTAGAGGAATGAGGTGTGAATCATGACAGGAATGATGTGGCTCTCTTTCTCTATTATCCCCTCTTCTCACTGACCTAAAAAAATTATTTGACCATAGCGCACTGAACAAGTTATAAGCATGCAATCTGCACCATACAAAAACAATTTTAAAAATTATGGAAATATTTTAAAAATGTTCATTATTGATATTAGATAGTAGAATTGAAACTAATATTTCAGGCATTAATTATGAAAATAATTATACCAGATTTTTTTTTACATTCATCGATAATTAATCTGATTATTACGTTAACTATTTTTTTTATAAATCATTTTCCACTTAATATGTGAATTTTATTTTTTGTAATCCTTGCAGCTAGAGAAGAGAAAATGCGACCCACAGAGGAGAGAACTCTGAATTTCTTGTCAGAACCTAAACTTCCTTGTTTGGAGGATCGTTACTTAAAGTTCCTGTTCATAACAGTCTACAGGTTCTATGAGCACTGTTTGGTAAGTGTACAGATTCTTTGAAAACTATTTGTTAAGTGTACAGGTTCTGCAAGTTCTTTGAGCACTGTTTGGTAAGTCATACATAAAACACTGAACCATAATCTTCAAATACAAAAACAAAATTTAATAAAATACTCTGAAAGACACAAAGATAAAGGCACATTCCTCGTCCCATATGCTAGGACAAATTTGTACAAATACTCCTTCTTCCCTAGTGCTATTAGAGCATGGAATGGGTTGCCTGAGCTAGCCAGGAAAACCAGTGACTTGGCAGAATTTAAGTCATTGGTTAATATGCATGACTAAATGCATGACGCGTAGGACGTAATCATCTTCTTTTTTGAAGTAACGTCTGTATTATATAAGATAAGAAGATAAGTCTACAGGTTCTTTGAACACTATTTATTAAGTGTACAGGTTCTGCAGTTTCTATGACCACTGCTTGGTAAGCCTGACAGGTTGTACTTGTTTAAGTCTCTCCTGTTGTCAGTGTCTTGCTCAATTAAAAAAGTAAAGTTCTCCTTTCATACATGTACTTTTCTCCAACTAATATCAGGTACCATTAGAGCTGGGTGGACTCTAGAGGTGCCCTCATAATTAAAAATGCCAATCTTCACCATGATTTGAACCCAGAACTCTTTGGTTTGGAAGCCAAGCACTTTATCACTCAGCGTCTCTTGCTCAATTAGTCATTATTTTAAATTATGAGTTGAAGTTCTGTAATATGTATATGATTGTACTTGTGTATTTTTTGAGAAATTATTTCTTCATGACAAGTTAATTTAAAGATATCCTTAAAGACCATAAAAGATTACAGCAAGTCTCAAGCTACCTGTAGATTCACATGAATTGATTTGAGATTCATTTCTATATTTTCAAATATTATGCCTGCATGCTGAGTTTCAATGACTAAATAAATGAACTCATCCTTTTGTTTCTTTCCTATGTGTCGGTAGAGCAAAGATAGCAGCAGCAAGAAAAAGAGGAACCCAATCAAACATGGAGCTAAGGATGTACTTAGAGCACAGGTTTAGTACTTCTTTACAAAGTACTTAATACAAGAATGAGTTTAATACTTGTATTTTTGATAGCACACAATCTTATTTGTCACAAAACTAACTGTGTCTGTCGAGGTAAAAAGTTTGTACACGTTATTTCTCCCACACCCAATCTCTGATCAAATTGAAATTTTAACCAATTATTTTTTTTACTTGACAAATCAAGAATCAATAAAAATTTTGTTAACCTATTAGACTTTTAAACTATTGGTAATTAATTATTTTTTTTATCAAACAAGGGAAAGAAATTGTATTTGACAGATGTGGTGGTATAAGTTGAATTATCTCCTTGAGGAGGCTTGAGCCTTGAGTTCGATTGCAAGTTAAACTTTTTTTTAATGCATTTAAAAAGCGATCACTGTAACATTTACACTAATATCCCATTCTTTCCCAAACTGGTCCAGACAAGTGATAGAATTATAGCACAATGAGAAAGCTTAAAGCATGAAATTGCCCTACAAAAAAAAAAAAATTGAAAATATATTTCTAATTGCACAGATTTAATATTGTTAGTCTATTTCTATATCTATTACACATTTAATTACATAACTGATCCAAACTAATTTGCAAAAATCCGTACAAGTGCTCCTTCCCTAGTATTTAGAGAATGGAATGGGTTGCTTGAATCAGCCAAGAAAACTAATGACTTAGCAGAGTTTAATTCACTGATTAACATACTTGACTAGATTGACACATGAAATGGGTAGGATGTAATTATCTTATTTAAACATAACATAGCATAATTGATACAAATACACTTAATATAAGCTTTGTTTTTTTGTTTTTTAAGTATTTTTAAAGTTTTCTCGTTAATTATATCCTTTGATTTTTTTGTCACAACTTTGTTTTTAAATTCAAAAAAAAATTATGTAATTATCAATTTTTTACAGTTTACCCGGCTGTTCCTGTGCATGATGTCCATCAAAGTGCACTTTGACCTTCGAGTCTTCACTCTGGCCTTCATTATGACTGAGCCTCTTGGACCAGAGGCTTTGAAAGCTGTGATAGCTGATAAGGCAGCTGTGAGTGACTGTACTGCATTTTATGTCAACTGCTAAAATAACTTTAGAATGCTTTTTTTTAGATAGAAATTCTGAAAAAAAAAACTTGCTTTATTAGTCATACTCAATGATGAATTTTGTAGATGTATTAGCAATAACATTACACAAAAAAGTACATAGTAAGGGAGATAAGACAATAAATGTCAAGTTACACAAGCCAGGGTATAAGGAGTTTGCATCAGTATTGCTACATTATTGCATTTTTGCCAGTGGAAAATTTCATATGCTTGGTAACAGAGCTTTACAAGTTGAAATGTTATAATAATTGGTGCTGGCATATGGTAGAACTCATTTACATTTTGTTTACATCAAATTTCATTTCAGAGAAATTTATGTCTAATATGCAATGACTAACAAAAACTTCTACAAAAACAAAGCAGGCAGACAATACTGAGGGCATAAAAGATTATTATGATTACTTAGAAAAATGTCCTCATTTAATGTTAGCAAATGGGCCTTGGCTATGTTTTATCACACTCACATGTGCATTATTTTAAGTTTTAATATCACTGCCTGGTATGGCAATTTGAACATTAAAAATAAAAATAAACTTCATAGAATCCTAAATGCTACTGGTAAAGTCATTGGCGAAAAAACAAACCTCATTTGGGCAGCTGTTTGAGACAAACATTCATAAAAAAGCTAAAAAGATCCTAGAAATAAAAAATCACCCTTTGGGTCAGGATTTTGTGATTTTAGCACCACAAAGAAATACTAGACACCAATACCAGACACAAACCCTCTTTTGTTCCCCTGGCAGTCAAATCATTAAATAGAAACTATCTGATATAAACTTTTCATATGTAAATTAAGAGTGAGTCTGGTGTGACTGTATATTTAGGTTTTCTATAGTTATAATGTTTTGTTTGGTGTAATTCACAAAATTGTAAGACAAATTTCCTTATAATAAAGATTATTATTATTATTTTATTTACATTTAGATTTAGCTTTCAATGTTATTTTACATATTTTATATTCCTAATGTCAATACTACATATAACAATCTAATTCTGGTTTAAAATTGGTATTTGTGTTCTACTGCTAGGGGACAGAACTAAGTCTCTACATTTACAATTTGTTGGCTCAGTGGAAGGACTGGCTGAACTCTGTGCAGAGGGAGCAGGGCTTCACTGTGATGCAGACCTTGAGGCGTGCTGGTTACACTGTCAACTCCCCTGACCAAATGTTGACACAGACCCAAGTGAACTTACTCATGGAGGTAACTTGGTCCCTTTTTAACAAAACATCACAAATTTCTATAATAATTTGCAACAAAATCTGAGATAGAATAGAAGTGACATTGTCAGTATGCTTCACAAAATGTAGAGTACACCTTCCAAGGTTACATCTTTAATTCTAATAAAATATCTTTCTGTTTCATTATTGGTTTTCATCAGTACTTGACTGGTACAATGAAGTAAATTTCAGTTTGAACCAAAGTAGAATAGAATTTATCATGTTGCTATTTTGAATTTCAAGGCTTCACAAAATTTACAGTTTCTCTAATTTATATCTTTTGATCTCCATGATGACCAATAACATTTACAATGCATACACTTTGTTTCCTTTTTGTTGTGAATTCTTCTGTGACTATGACAATATTTTAATCAGTTTTAAGGAATGACTTTCTCTTATTTACTTTTTGTACAGCACTCTTTTCAACCTGAAAATCAACTATGCACTACAAAAGAATGCTGACAGGTTTAAAAGGAAAATGTTTCTAAATTCTTTACTTAAAATCAATTTCAGTGTTGATTTTCTCAAATACATGATTACTTGGGTAAAAAAATCTTTAAAATAGATCCTGATAGTTTTGATGATACAAACTTTGTAAATCTCACAACTTTTTTTTATAGCATAAATTGATAGCATTAAAAGACAAAGAGCAATAACAGGCTTAATATGTTTTATGACCACTAGTAGCCAACTCTAAACTAAACATTTTTAATGCTAGGATGCTTAAATTGTCTAAAATCACAACAACAGCAGCATTGAATACATTTCAGGAGACCCAATATGTTTTAACTGAAAATTTATTTATGCAATGAGGTAATATTAAAAAGTTAAATTTTTATTAAACCCCTTTTCAAAACTAATTGAATTTTTTTCCCCATTCAGGATAAAAATCAAATTGATTCCAGGTACAGAAAAGACTTGCAGGTGTGGCTGCAGAAGAGAGATACAAGCAAAAACAAGTAATGTCTCTTATTTGATCTCTTTGACATTACTATTTATTCAGACAGTTCAGCATTATATCAACAGTAATATTTGAAATGGTGTAAATTTAATTTGTGGTTTATCAAAAATTTCAATGTGGTCACCACAATATTAAGCTAGATATTTCAATTACTGTTAAATAGTGAGGTGTAGGTCATGTGTCTAGAATGATGTAGGGGTCATGTGGCTAGGTTTCATAAACTGTTTAAAATCCTGAAAGAGGATTCAAATTGTAAAATTTAACTAGTGCAGAATTATGTTTTTTATGCATTTAAGACAGCCTTTCCTCAATACTCTTTGTCCTTCATTGCTTACAAATTGGATTGGATGAAAAGCATGGAGCAAGTCAAAGTAGTATGCTATAGATAACAGTAATAAACTATATCAATATTAATGCTTGGAAACAAGCTTCAATTTCCTTAAATGGATGAAATATAATTACTTCATTTATTGGCTTCCTACACTTTTCAAGATGTAATTTATATTCATGGCATTTACGTAAAGTCTTGTCTGTGACTGAACAGTACGATAAGTGTTGGTGCGATTCCTTTTAGTTGAAACATTATACTGGGGGGTGGGGTGACCAAACAGCATATATCTCTTTGGATATAAGACACACCTGTGATGCATCAGTATATGCCGAAATATAATTGGAGTTCAGTCAAAAGACAATCTACCCAATATTCTACACATAGACATCTAATGATCTAGATTTTTATTCTCCAACTTATTAACATTTTTTAAAAAAATTAAGACTACTTCATTCGATCACATAACTTGTATTATGTATTTGTTTTGGGTTTGAAGAGTCACCCAGAAGTTTGAAGCTGTGCGCAAACGTGTGACAGAGCATGCCATGAGTGTGACCCAGGATGTGACCAGACTTCAGATTGAGGAGAGGAAAAAACTTGTGACCCACATTAAGCAGAGCATGACCGCCCAAATCCAGCTGAAGAAGCAATGGCAGGAAGTGGTTCAAATGTTGACCCATGAAAGGTTAGTTTCGCTAGCTGCTTGTTCACTATAATAATATTGTTACAAATCTCCCTATCCAGGCTCGCTGCAAATTGCACCAAACGACACCACCAACTTAAAGAACTTGACAACTCAGGGCTCCAAATAACGTAATAGTTTAATGTCAATAAATAACAGCCAATACTGTACATAACTTAAAGAACTTGACAACTCAGGGCTCCAAATAACGTAATAGTTTAATGTCAATAAATAACAGCCAATACTGTACAATTGGCAGCACGTAACACAAGATTGTACAGATATCTCTCCGCCGTATCAACTCTTGCACTGGTCTCTCTGTCTCGTCTCGGACTTGTACTGAGCCGTTGTAACGAACTGTAGATCGGGAAGTTGTGACTGACTGGTCTCTGATACCTTCGCTCTTTATATAGGGTCCCTGCTGGCCTTCTAGAACCGGACAGAACGTCGCTCGACGTTTCTAGCTTCGTCACATGACTACATTCCTCGTGACGCTCCTGAGCTCTGTTCACAATGGTTATCCTTCCCGAACCGTCCTGTTGACACTCGACTCGGCTGACCGTCGTAACTCGTCATGGTTGACCGCTCGTCTAGCGCTGGCCTGAGGCGATTTGCGTCGGCTGACTACTCTCACACCACTACCCCCATCTGTGCCACCACCAGGTTTATAACAATATAATGTTTGACAGACATTTGAAAGAAATTATTACATACAAGGGGTGTTTCATAACAAATGTTTTATAGCGCCATTAAAGTCCCCGCTCATTTGTTTGTCATGAAATACATGCCCTGTAGATGTGGGGCTGCCCTGTAGATGCAGGCTGCCCTGTAGATGTGGGGCTGCCCTGTGAAATATGTATTGGAGATTTTCATACATGAAGACAATCTATAAGTAGCAAACTTTTGGTATATCCATTGTACAGAATACGGAAGTATTGAGACACGAAGTATTTTAATAAACCATAGCATAGAGTAAAGTCATTATATAATGGCAGCAGTGATTGTTCAATATGTTGTCTGTGGCATTGTTTTTGTCTCTTTATTTCAAAATTTCTCCCAAATCTTCTGTTTTACATTTTTAGATTGTTTTCTTTATTCCATTCCATTTACCACATTTCTTCATAAAGTTTCTTCCTTTTTTTTCTCTCTTACTGAATTTGATTGCCTTTTGAAATTCAAAGTATAAAGAGCAGATTACTCTGATTAACTTTTAGTGTTAGAATCTCCAACACATACTAGACTATGTGCAATTGTGTAAAATCAGCTACAACAGACTGATATAAATTTTAAAATTTGAAGATTTGTCAACTAATAACTGTATAAATTACAATTTAATTTTGTGATCTTAATACCACAAATATTACTGTTTTTTTATATTTTATTTTTGAATAATAATAAATAACCCACTTTTTTCTGTAATATTATGCTGTTGATTATACAGAGCCATTTGGTATGAGGCTGCATCTTACCCACAGTCCTGGCAACTGGATCCAACAGAAGGTCCTGGAAGAGTGAGAAAGAGGCTTCAGAGATGCCACCTTAACATTCCTAAAAAATTTCTTTTGCCTGAGCACCAGTACAAAATTGGTAAAAACAGTATTAATCTTTGAAACCTTAATATTGTCCAGATGTTTGTGTCTGCTAACATTATGCTCATTTACATTTTAAATTTATGACCAAACTATAATTTACTTTTGAAAAACAGGTTTTCAGACTTTGATGCAGTGCATTTGAAAACCTTCATGCATTGTCATATTTCATTCTACATGTTTCTTTTTCTTATAAATATCATTATTACTTTGTATAGAACTTTTACAAATTTAAATGCAAAGTTATAATAAACTTTCCACCATAACTTACATAAAAACAATTGTGAAGAGAAATTTGTTATACTAATAACTTATTTAGAACAAAAAGGTTGCCTTAACTAGACTTGGAAATAGATGTTTATCTGGTCATGTGATTTGCCATTTAGAATTAACACTCCACTTATTTAGAACAAAAAGGTTGCCTTAACTAGACTTGAAAATATATGTTTATCTGGTCATATGGTTTGCCATTTAGAATTAACACTCACTTTATTTAGAACAAAAAGGTTGCCTTAACTAGACTTGGAAATAGATGTTTATCTGGTCTTGTGGTTTGCCATTTAGAATTAACACCGCCAACTGTCATATCCTGCTATCCTGAAGTATGTTTGGGCTAGGATATGATAATCTTCACTGTTGAATGAACAACTGAAACTTCAATGTTAAAATAGAACTATGTGTAATTTCTTAAATTAAAATTCCTGAATATTCATAGTACATATAATTTTATTTATTTAATGTAAACATTTTTAAAAATTTCACAATTCCCATCTTTTGTTTTTGCTGTGTTCATTTTATAAGCATAAAAGAGATATGTAAACCAAATTGTTTTATTTCTTGCAGATGCTGCCAATGCTGACCCGCCACTTTTGTTCCTTTTTGAAGATGACTATCAGATGTCTGACTCAGCTGCTTTGATCTACAGGTTATACACAAATGAGAAAATTCAGTAAGTTGGCTGCATTGACAATCTATATTTGGTTAAACTGTGTAATTCTGTTTACATTTATATGACTGTCTAATGGTTTACATTCTCCTATGCTCTATCAGACATACCTGTAAGTGTATAGCAGTCTCACCAGCTAGTGAAAGTAAAGGTGAACTTCTTATAGGTAAGTTGATGGCTGTTTTTTTTTTTTTTAAATAGTATCTCCAACTATGCACAGAACGTTTTTAAAATGTTTGCACAGACAGTGGCCATGTGATAAAATGCTTGGTATCTAACCTGAGGAGTCAATGAGTTCAAGACTTGGGTTTCGAACTTTAGGATTTTTAGTCTATTTTTAGTCTATTCATCTCTAATGGATGCCTGATGTTATATGGGGAAAATAAAGGTCATTTTGATGTTTGATGGCCACATGACAACCTTATTAATCATTATCCATTAAATTAGGTGACCTTTTCATCAATGTCCCTGAGAACCCCAAAGTATCTAAGGTGAACTTTCATAGACAATACAAATAATTTAAAAAATAAACTGGAGGTCACACTTACTTAAAATAATTATGAATGACAAGTTGTTGTTTTTTATTTATCTAAGCTATTTTTTTTTTTTTTATACATCTGTGCTTTAATTAGATAAGCTATCAAACATTTTTGTTACATCCACTAAGTGCTTGAATTGGTTACATTTAATGAGTGCTTGAATTTACAGAATGTAATGAGTGCTTGAATTGGTTACATTTAATGAGTGCTTGAAATTATTTTTACATGAAATGGATAAATTAAAATGATACATGAAATGTGGAATACAAAGAAGGTACTTAATATGTTGATATAATTGGTTATTGTTCTTTTAACTTAACAGGCAGAGAAATGTCATTTCAACTCTCTTCTCTGTATTTCTCAGGTGAAGTCTGTATTTTCTTTGTGGCTGATGGAGCCATTACTGGGTCCAGCTACACACAGCTATTGCTGGGCAATCTCCACCAGCTGTCCATCACTCTGCCCCACACAGACATCAGGGAGCTCCATAAACGTTGGTACCAGCTGCAAGATGTTGGGCTGGAAATTTTCCTCATCAGTGGCCGTACTTGTCTCCTGGCTTTCCAGTCTATGAAGGTTGTGTACATTTCAAAAATATCTTTTCCTTGTAATATCTTGTAGCTTTGGATTTATTATGTAGTTTTGTAACAAGGGAAGATAGAAGGGATCAGTAGCACTGTATTATTGTTTCTAACTGTACAATACTATTGTAATGTCACATTCAGGAAAGGGATGATCTGTACAACATATTGAGCAACACGCTGGAGCTCCCCAATCTTGTGGCAGCTGAGACCTTGCAGACTATCCATCAGGGCTGGCTGTCAGGGGAGGTCACCAACTATGACTACCTGGTGCACCTGAACAAGATGGCTGGCCGCAGTTACACTGATCTCATGCAATATCCAGTCTTCCCTTACATCTTAAAAGATTACCATAGCAGCCGGCTGAACCTGAATGACTCAAATATATATAGGTAATGATTATAGGATAAGAAGAGAATTTGTTTTTCTTGTTTAGATGCCTGTGAGTCTGACATTTAAATGATAAAGTATTAAGTAATACAATGTTTTCCTTTGTTTTTGTATGTCTCAATTTTTGTGGGTAGCAGAAGCTCATAGTCTATGCAGTTTTTTAAATTGTATGCAGTTTTTTAAATTGTAAAACAACAGCTGCACTCTTCTAAACAATCTAAGTTATTTGTAGCCATTATTTTTATTTTCTTCTTCACTAAAATCCACACAATGTTTTTTTTTGTTGTCTCTTTAAAAAATAATCAGAAATTTAAGAAAACCTGTTGCTGTCCAACATGAATCAAAAGAAAAACGTTACAAAGATAATTATGAGGTGAGAATTGTTGGAACTATTAGCTTTTATTATTAGTATTAAATATTTGTTACATTAAAATAAAACAGCTGATCTTTTCTATGCAGTTGGCCCTTTTAACCAAGTAATAAGCATGTAAAGTCTGTACTGAGGGTCTTATATTCAAATCCTGGTAAAGATCAAGGTTTTACATTTGGTATTTTAAGAGGCTCTTACATATTATCAGTAGCTGACATAGAAGGTGACCCGTCAAAATAGCGCCGACAAAATAGCTCGAAATTTCCTGACAAAATAGCGCAAGACAAAATAGCGCTGACTTATATATGATGTATATAAAAATACCAGATTAATAGTAATTTAATGTCATGGGCATCATTTTTGTTGATGTCTCTATCTTTTTCAATAATAAAACATCTGAAATTATGCAATATTTGCAGAGAACGAGAGTACTTTAAATTTTATATCTTTCCCTTTTTTCACCTTTGATTAAAAAGTATAACTTGCTAAAAATAGGATCTTGAAATGTGGTGACCCGACAAAATAGGATAGGAAATACGAAAATGTGTTATAGCCTACTATAATCAGAAATCTGCGGCATCTTTCTTTAATCAAAACAGGGCGTAAGGAATTTGTATGACTATTGAGAGGACAACTATATTGGTCGCCAGAGACGAAACCGCAGAGTGAATCCAAGATTTCTAATAGCATAATGGAATGTTAGAGATCGTGTGCAGGACAATCTACCATGAACAAACAATTCAGTCGAGGGATGGCACCAAGCATTTCAACTGTCTATTGACAGTCATCACCCTAATGTGTACAAGTTAATCTCTCACTTCCTCAGAGTGTAGGAGAACACTGAGAACAAGATTCTGAGATACAATGCTGGAGAACGAAGTAAAGCTGCAAGTAAGACAAGGTACTTCCAACTTAACAAACGACTTGAAGATATATTACCATTGTACAGAAACAAGCAAGTGATGGAATTTCTACGTGACATTTCCTACAATTTAACTTTGTGAAAGTTTGTGTGTGTGTGTAAATTTGACAAGTATCTTTGCGTGTTTTCTAAGTACACTTTTATAATGTAAATAAATGGTATATATACTCAGAAATTATTCATTTTACCTTTTTTTTTTATTTTTGCTTATTTATGTTTTAAGATATCTAAAGTGTTTCCTGCAAAATGACTGAAAAATTATGATAACTTTAAAACAAACAAAAAATATTGGCTCTATTAATTTTTTACGATATCTAAAGTATTTCTTTCAAAATGACTAAAATATATTTTTTTATGCGCTATTTTGTCGGCGCTATTTCGTTAGCGCTATTTTGTCCGCGCTATTTTGACGGGGTTCCGACATGGAAAGTATAGTTGGTCTATGTGCTGTACACATTGCATCCTCTACAAGTCACACAGATAAGTTTTAGCTTTACCTCCTCTGCTTCAGACTTCTTGTTTCCCAGGCAAACTCTCTTTTGATTGTTGTCCTAAGTAGGATTGGGAAACCGAATAAAAAAAATGTATTTTCAAATTTTTATTTTTTTAATTTTTCACTTACTCGTAAAGTAAATCACTAAAATTGTATTTTGTATAATACAGACTAAAAAAATTATACATAGCAAATGATCAAAGCTAATTCAAATAAAATCATTTAGTATTTTTTTTTTTTAATCTCTTTCCAGTTTTTATGCCAAGAAGCCAATCAGCCTCACAATGAGAATGAAATGATGAGAGTAGCTCCCTTTCATTATGGAAGCCACTACTCTAACAGTGGCACAGTCCTGCATTATATGGTCAGGTTGCCTCCTTTCACTGGAATGTTTCTCTCATACCAAGGTATGTCATCTCCATTGTTTAATCACTTTCCTAATGTTTTGGTGGTCAGTATACATTTTGATAGATAGATAGATGAATTAAAAAAAAAAAAACTAACTAACTTTCTAGAGATTTCTGTTTGGCTTGAAACCATTGTGCTTTCCTGTCTGTAATGTGTTGCCCAACAGACAAAATCTTTCCACTTTTGTCAACTATTAATAATTTGAACTTTGGTTTTCTGACTAGTTTGAAGCCCTAAGTTTTTATAGAATGTCAATTCCAATTTTCAACCCTGAAAAGTCAATTTCATTCAGGACATAAGTAAGCTGAATGAGATTGTCAATTTCATTCAGGACATAAGTAAGCTGGATGAGATTGTCAATTTCATTCAGGACATAAGTAAGCTGGATGAGATTGTCATAAGTTAACTGGACTAAATGTTCATAATTTAACTGGTCTTGAATGTTTTAAGTAAACTGGACTAGATTGTCTTAAGTTTGTATCTGTTCTGAATTTATTTGCTTTGCTATTGGCAATTCTCTTTATCTTATACATTCATACCTTCAAGCTAAAGGGATAATTCTTAAGCTCATTTTTTTCCCAGCTTACGTGTATAGTCTGTATTTGTGGGAAGGGAGTTGTGGGAAAGGAGTGTACCTGGATACCTTTATGTGTTGTCTATTTATAGTAATGAACAAAATTAAATAGAAATGAAGAAAACAAATATTGAAGTATGAATTTTTAATATTTTTTTTATATAAAGTTTATTACCTATAAATGAGTATTAACAATGATTCTGTTAAATAGATATTGTATATTTCATAGTATTAACAATTATTTTGTTAAATAGACACTAATTCCATATAGAGTTATTACAATTGTAACTTCCTAGTAAAAATTTTAATGATAAGAGACCATAGTTTGTAGTTTGTTTTTATAGTAGTAAAAAAAAGTAGGTCACAAATAAGTCTGCTTAACTAGAACCAGGTGAAAGACTTGATTACTACCTTAAACATTCACCAAAGTCTTTGTAAAGGGCATACAAATATTATTCAGAATTTCAAAGAAACAATTTAATGTTGCAAATTTTGAAAGATACTAAGCAGAAATTCAAGTAGAAAACTTTCTCAAATCATTCATAGCAAGAAGCAAGCTTTTTTTTCCCAGCAAATTTCTGCATACAAAAAGCTCAGTATTAACACACTTGTTATGAATATTTACATTGTCATTAATATTATTATTATTATTGTTATGAATATTTATGTAAGTGTTTTTGTTTTTCTGTTTTCCAGACAGTAGTTTTGACATTCCTGACCGAACTTTTCACAGTCTAGGCACTTCCTGGAGATTATCCAGTTTGGAATCTACCACGGATGTAAAGGAGCTGATTCCAGAATTTTTCTTTTTGCCAGAATTTTTCATAAATAGTGAAGGTATGGAATTTTTTTCTAATTGAAATTATTCAATAATAATTGAAATTATTTATCAAGAAGTGATTATGAAAAATAAATCCCACACTCAATCTTGGATTAAGCTGAAATTTTCGCACTATTATTTCTTTTATATCTGACAAAGAATCAATTAAAAAAAAAAGAACTATTGGTAATTAATTATTTTGTTTGGTATGGAACCACGGAAAGACATTGTACTGTTGTGGTGAATAAGTGAATTAGTCTCTTTTATACTTTGTAGAGGGAAATAGGTTGCCGCTATAAAGTTTGAAACTAACAATACAGCCTTCTGTTTTCCTAAGCACTTTGCTGTGTTGCACTGTGTTGGCTTGAGGTGCTTTAAAGAGGCTTGGGCCCTCAAGTTCGAATTCAGGTCATTCAACTTTTTTTTTATATAAAGGCATTTAAAAGCAATCACTGTGATATTCACCTGTATACCAACTTCAGACAAGTGTTGGATCATAGCGTATTGAGAATGCTAAAAGCACGAAATTGCACTAAACAAAAACAATCTGTAAAAATATTTTCTAATTGCACAGATTTTTTATTGGGCATAGCGCTAGCTACCCTACCCTGTAGAAAAACCACTAGCTACAGAAACACCAAGCAGCAAATCAACAGATCTATTACAAATTTAATTACATGACATCCAAACTAATTGATACATCTATGCTTAATGTAAGCTTTGTGTTTTGAAAAAGTATTTTTTAGATTTTCTTGTTTAAATTTGTAATGTTTTTGTTATAAAGTTATAATAATTTCTGTTTTGTCTCTTGGCTTTGAATATCTTAAGGCACTTGAAAATTGAAGATGATCTCAGATGTACCAAACTCTAATGGAAACCTGAGATCCGAGGGAGATAAGGGCAGCTCTTCTTTGTTGTGATTACATGACGCCAGTAAACTCCACATTTACCTGATCTGCCTAAGTCACCAGTTTTTTAAAATTATTTTTACATAGCACATGTTTCATGCCTTACTGTGCACAGTGCACTCTGGTCCTATCTCCTGTGAGTGGGACTGGGGAATAGTTTCTGTGCTGACATCAGCAAACACAACTCAGCTCAAGTCTGGATTTGAACTCAAGCTCCCTTTTGATAGGCTGCCAAGCTGTTTGCGCTACTCTGCAACAATTGTTAAATCTGTTTTATTTTTTTTTTTAAACCTGTCTTTTTTTTGTGTAGGTTTTGACTTTGGGCAGCGTCAGAATGGTGAGACAGTAAATGATGTCAACCTCCCCCCCTGGTGTGATGGTGACCCACGCCTGTTTGTGCTGATACACCGACAGGCCCTGGAGTCACCGTATGTGACTTCCCATCTGAACCATTGGCTGGACTTAGTGTTTGGCTACAAGCAGCAAGGGGAAGAGGCAGTCAAAGCTATCAATGTGTTTCACCCTTCTGTAAGTAGAACTAGTATGTCTTCATTTGGAGTCATTATATAAAAGTTATTAATGTAATTAAGTATAAAGTTTTACTTTCTATTGAGATACATTTTCTGTTATAAGCTGTTTAAAATTACATATACATAACATTTTGAAATGTTTCAGCCTTTTGACTTTATTAATAGAGTTAGTTTTTAAAAAGCTGCTTAAAATCCAGTCATAAATTTCTTTTTTAGTTGGAAGGCTGCAGTATTAAATGTATTCACTATTTTTCTGTCGATTGAAATCTTAAAAAGAAAAACTTCTTTTGTTTTGTCGCTCACTCTACTGCTTATCCTAAATTGGCTTATCCTAAATTTGCTTATACTAAATTTGCTTATACTAAATTTGCTTATGCTAAAATCACTTATGCTAAATTTGCTTGTACTAAATTTTGTTTGATGCATACTTAATCTCTTATCTCAGATAATTCTTAAAGACAAGTTTTGATTCCATCATTCTATTTTTCAGACATATTTTGGTGTGGATGCCAGCACTATCAAGGATCCTTTAAAGCGCCATGCCTTGCTGACTATGATCAAAACCTATGGACAGACACCTAAGCAACTGTTTAGGCAGGCACACAAGTCTTGTCAAATTCCCTCTTTCCAGAACCCTGGCCTGGAGGAAAGGCCTACTGTATATGTGGTGAGTGATGCTTTCTACTGTCAATTTGTTGTTCAAATCTAGCATTTAAAACCAGTACATCTAACAATGTTCTAGAAGGTAAAGTTTGGGCAGAAGTTTCTGAGTAAAATCTGAAGGAAAAAAAAGTGAAACAATAAACATCTGTTGAACTAGTTGCTTAAAAAAACATGTGCAGAAATTTCAGGTAAATAGTAATGTTTTAAAGTTATTGTTTTTTATATACTTAAAGACTATTTATTAAAATTACTATACTAAATTTTACTTTATTTTATTTTCCATAGTTTTCAGAAGCTTGCTGACATCTGGATCCACCTTAAGTATGTTTCCAGATCCTCCCTTTCATCAGCCAGAGCCTGTCAAAGACGTGCTCTAAGAATGTTTTTATTCTTTTCAAAGCATTTCAGACGCCGCCACTTGAGCTCTTCTTTTAGTTCCTTCTATTCCAGCTCGTGTAGACGTTTCATAGATGTCTTTTTAATAAGATCCTACCTTAGGCCTCCGTTGAGTCGCCCAATCCCACTTCTAGACACCTATGCAATAAATTAAAAGGAGGCGACTCAATAAGGCAACTATGTTTATTTACATAATGACATCACAAGTACATTGGACAACATCTGCCTTGAGCACAGTCTCTTCATAATCTCTAGACTTGGGTGGAAGTCCGTTATCTTTTTCCTAATGTAAACATCCTTCCTAGTCTAGTCTCTAATAGTGCGCACCTTCTGCACTAGCTTGGATGGTGGTGTGCATGGCAGGGTTATAACAATATTCTAATGGCATTAGGGAAGAATGAGCCCTTGTATAAATTCGTCCTAGCATATGGAATAAGAAATATGCTTTAACAATCTCAAAATGTCCTCAAAGAGAATTTGCATACTTGTAGCTAATTTTTTTCATTGTTTCATGTTTGTCATCACATTATTTCATGCAGAGACTTGACCCTGCCCTTGATTTTTTTTATGCCAATTATGTTTTTACAGCCTCGACCAGTACCTAGCATTTATGGCTTAAAGTGGGGCAACTTCCTGGGCTCACCTGATCTGCCTTTACCTATTTCAAGAGAACTGATCAATGTCAGTCCAAAGGTTATCATGAAGCTGGTGCCGCTACCCAACGGCATTGTGTTTGGTGTTGAGAAGTCTGCCAATATTTTGTTACTCCACAGCAAACAGAGAGGTCAGTCATTACTTAAGTTAGTATTGGGGATGGGAGGATGATACCATAACTGAAGTTCTGTTGTTTTTTTTTAATTTAATTTTTATTCATGAATTTTGTTTCTGGTAGTGATTTCTATTATAATGTTGCTGTGTTTGAACAGAAGCTGACAAGTTTTTAGTTTATTAGCAATAATTTGCAAGTATTGTTTGACTATCTCCAGTATTGGTTTCATTTAGCTGGAGAGTCTATTTGAGACTATTGGTCAGATTGATTCTTTCTTGAAATCACACTCAGCATAAATTATGTGGACTTAAAAAGTTTATTTTATAAATGTTTATGTTTGTAACCTTATTAGTCAGGGATACAAACACAATAAAACTTGGTCTTCCTTTAAGACAGTGTTTCCTACACATTTTCCTTAATGTAACATTTCACACAATTTTAGTATTTAGTGGAACACTTTATCTTTTTATAGTGATTAATTCACACGGTGTCCTACTAGTTAATTATTCCCATAGTTTGTTGAACACCTATTCAGGCCTAGTGTTCTGCAGAACAGTTTGGGAAACACTGCTTTAAGACTAACACTATATATGACATTTGATTTGAAACGCGTTTGTTTCACTGGGCTACCCTAATTATACCAACATGTGGCTATCACAAGTACATGGACCTATATTTTCCCCAGCTTAGGTCAGGTAACTGTGAATAGCCTGATCTGATTCCTCAAGCTCAAAAATAAATATCCCAGCCTTCACCTGAATTAAAACTTGAAAGCCAACTGAGTGCTTATATAGAAGAATGAGTGCTTACATAGAAGAATGAGTGCTTACATAGAAGAATGAGTGCTTACATAGAAGAATGAGTGCTTACATAGAAGAATGAGTGCTTACATAGAAGAATGAGTGCTTACACAGAAGACAATAACAATATACATTTCAATGTATCTTTCTTCAGCTTCTGCATCAACTTGTAGTGCATCCACTATTTGTTTGTTTATGTATCCGCAGACTTAGCAGTAAAATATGTTGATGTCATGTGGGCTGGAGTAATAACTTGGGATTATCATGACAACATAATCCGCATCCGTAGCTATCAAGATAAGCCACTTATCAATTTTATGCCACAGAAGTCATTTGGTCAGGTAAAATATTTGATTTCTTAAATATCTTCATGTCATAGAGTAGAGATTTATTGAGTTGAATTATAGTTGGTTATATGGCTGAAAACAAAGTTATAGAAAAATTTTCCTCATCTTGACCAGGTTATTATACTACCTGAATAGTACAACCCCTTTTATGTTTATCTGTTTCTAATGCATACTATTCCCTCCAGTATATTAGTAGTTTAAAAAATAATTGAAAGCATTATTGCATTTCATTTTGTTTTTACTTTTAAAGTAATGCTATTTTTTTTTCTAAACACTTGTCTAGATCACTTGTGTGGAGTCAGTTCCTGACTGCAGGCTGCTGTTCTGTGCTGGCACTGCTGGTATCATTAACATTTATTCAATGACACATAATTCATCAAAGGTATTTCTGAGTTTTATTCTTATGTAAATATGTGTTACTTCGATGTATGCTGCAGTGCAGTTGTGCTGTAATGTGCATCTGTTTTTTTTGAATTTGTGAAAAGATTGCAATACTTGTAGATGTACATTTAAGAATTAGGCTGCTGACCCCAAAGTCTTTGATTTTTTTAAATTATTATCATCAAAAAGAACTTTTTAACATGAAATGCTGAGCAAGTCTCTCATCATATCTTAAAGTTTGTGTTCTGGTCTACATTACATTTAAGGATCAGTGTGGGGGCAGGTGTCTGGGATAAGTTAAGGAGCTGCCTGTTGGGCACTGGAGAAGTTTCACTCAGAATGCACTATTTCATGCCTTGTAGAAAATTTCATATTATTCAATGGAGTGAATGGTGAAGACTTGAACTGCTTATAGAGATGTCTGAAGTTCAAATCCTGATGGGGGAAAAAAAGCCATTGATTTTTATCATAATTCTTGAGTTCTCTTTTTTTTTTTTTTACTTTAGTAAATTGTATTTTTTGGCAAATATAAATCAACATAATGGCTAGTAAAAGTGTTTGTGTTGTTTGCAAAAAGATATATGATGTTTTCTTTGGCTGTTTTTCTTTATCTCACTTCTAAGCTGTAAGTTGCTGTTACCTTTAGCTGGACCATTTTTCTCTTATTTCTACTACTTTATGAAACTATATTATTTTGTGATTCTGTTGTTTAGCATCATATCTTCTTTGTACATCACTAATATGGTGGACCAACACCTGCTTGGCTTTAAAAAAAAAAAAAGTAGTTTAAAGAATTTTATAGGCTGAACTGTAAATTTTATGAAATATTTTTTGATTATTAACAATAGTTTATTCAGAAACATAAAAAGTTCATCCTTCAGGTTAGAACTAAATACAAAACCTTTTTTTATGTGACATTTTAAATCATGATAATTCTTTCTTTTGATGTGAGCATCTTTTTTTTTTATAATATGTAAGTGACTTTTATTAGAGGCATGCACTTTAAAACTAATTTAACTTTTATGAAAAATGAAATATTTCATCTAATTTTTTATGAAAATAGAATATAATTCAGTAATTAAAACTATATTTCTTTACAGCCAAGTAGTCTTCAGCTAAGAGGGGTTAAAAAGAGCCTCTATGGTCACAATGAACCAATCACGTGCTTGTGTGTGTGCCAGGCTTTCTCCATTGTGGTCAGTGGCAGTGCTGATGGAACTTGTATCATATGGGACCTCAATAGGCTCAACTATGTTAGGTCTATTACCACCCATAATGGTGAGATTCACGCCATGGCTATCAGCGACACATTAGGAGATATTGCTAGTGTTAGCTTGACAGGTGAGACACATTGTTGAGAACATTTTCAGGCAATTTTATTTCATAATTAGAATTAGAATACAGATATAAAATTCCAATGTTGAATACAAAATGGCGTTCCTATTATCTTAAAAGAAATATATATTTTTTTTAAAGCATCCTTTTCCAACATGGCTAGTTGAAATGATAATACTAAAATGCCGTAAACATTTACTACTAAAAGACACACTTTAAACTATTAAGAAGACAAGAACATTTGCAGTAAGACAAGTCACATTTTTAAATGAAGTCTGAGACTCCAAGTCTTAAAGACAAGCTTCTGAGATAGTCTACTCCAAAAATCATTGATGTTATTGTGCTTTATACAAGCTACTAGGCAAAATCTCATTAAACTCCATGTTGAATTTGTCAATATATAATTTTCATAGCTTGACTTTAAATTCTTTGCAAAATTTAGGAATTTAATGTCTGTGTATATGTTGTTAACAAGTTTATTGTCTGTCTGAATATCTGAACCATCTAAGACTAAGACTGCTTTATTGATGCTTACGAAATTTGTTGTGATTACAAGGACTCTTTTCTCATATAAAGACAACACAACAGAAAAATACACATAAATACAACAGACACAACATTAAGAGTTCATTCAGCGACTACACAGGTATCTTGGTGCTTTTCATGTTCCCTGATCAATGAGTGGCGGTGATAGAGTCTGACCGAGTGAGGTACGAACGAGTTTTTGTATCGCTCCGTTCTTGTTTTGATTGACAGCAGTCGCCTACTTTGCGACGACCTGACTTAGTTCTGATGGAGCGGGTGGCATTGTTTTCCAAGATTTTTTCGATTTTTCTTAGGCGCTTTTTGTTCAAAAAGTTCCTTTAAATGTGGTAATGTTGTGAGTGTAATTTTTGATGCTTTTTAGCGGCCCCCGAAAGGGGAAAAGACGCTATTAGTTTTGTGCGAAAAATCTAATTTTTTAAATCAGTTATGCAAGCATTTTTTTAAAGAGAAAAAGCTAATTAGTATGCATTATAAGTTAGACCTAATTTAAAATGAATAGTAATCTTATAAACATCATTTTTCTGAACATTTTTTTTATTGCGGAATTTTTTATTTTTTTTTTAATAAGAGATTGAGCCTTTTCAAAACAATTAGATCAACTATAAGACTTCAGTTAGGCCAGTAGAGGCGCGGTAGCTGAGCGGTAAAGCGCTTGGCTTCCGAACCGGGGGTCCCGGGTTCGAATCCTGGTGAAGACTGGGATTTTCAACTTTGGAATCTTTGGGTACCTCTGAGTCCACTCAGCTCTTAATGGGTACCTGACATTAGTTGGGGAAAAGTATAGGCGGTTGGTCATTGTGCTGGCTACATGACACCCTCGCTAACCGTAGGCCACAAAAAGAGATGAACTTTACATCATCTGCCCTATAGACCACAAGGTCTAAAAGGGGAACTAGTTAGGCCAGGTTCACATCTAACTTTACATTCACTTACACCTATCCTTTGATCTGTGGGACCGTTGGGGCACTTCACAAGATATGTTAACCTTCTTTCTCCATTCTTATCTATCATTTGTCTTTGATATAATTTCATTTGGATGTTCTTTCTGAAAATATTGAAGCCTGCCTGGGTGGACCAGGCATTCTGTATGTTAGCAGATCTTGTATAGTCACGCTGTAAGAAGTCTCAAGGATCTTCTTGTTTAGTTTAAAGTTATTGAGTTTGTATAGAAAAAAAAATCTGGCATAAATAGAAAAAGATATAAATTCAAAAATGACTACAAGGCTAAGGCTATTCCTTAAAATAGTGAAAATAAATAAATAACATTATATTTGAACTCAGAATTTTTATAACAGCTTAATTTGATAAAATGTGTTTCTGTTGTATACAGTTTTTAAAAATCTAATTTCCACATTGTCGTTATCAGGCAAAGATAACTGCTGCATTCAGCTTCACAGTGTGAATGCTAAGCTTGTGGCCACACAGGATGTTGGTGATGTGGTGCACTGTCTGGCATATTCTACAGCCCCTGAAGGAAGATCTGTTAATCTGATAGCTGGAGGCCTGGAGTCTGGAACCATTAGGTCAGATAAACTTGTTTAGGTTGCTTCTTACAATTTGTTTCATTTCAGGCTGCAAACAAGTTGAGTCAAAGCTTTTCTTTGTCCTTTGGAATTTCTCTTTGCAAATTATGCATTGAATATTTACCAATAATACTTTGGATGCATGTCATTGTGTTGTATTTATGTTTATTGTTCAATTACTTCTCTAAACAATTTGTTTGAAATGCTAAGCTAGATCAATGAAATCACTTCAGTTGAAATTACACTTTAGCATTGAATGCTTGCTTCTATTTTTAGTCTTTACTGTTAGTGAGTGGTACATTTTATCAAAAAGTTTTCTATTGGCTCCAATCTATGAAGCTCAGACAAATATTTTTTTTATGCTTTTTTAGATTAAAATTGGCTATAAATGTTGCATTTGATAAAAATATAACATGTGAATGTTAGTTAGAAGTGATATTTAAAGAAATTAAATTCATCAGGACTCTATTCCTAGAAAACACCAGTAGCTTTGTCAAGCACAGATTATAACTCACAATTTTCTACTTTTTAAAGAAATATAGATTAAGGCCATAAATATATTTTAAGTTAATTATAAAATACTTGAATGATTTTTTTGGTCATTTTCAGGTTATGGAGCAGTTGGAACCTGGCACATTTAAAAGACCTCACAAAAGACAGCCCAATCCTTCACCCTATTGTATGGTAGGTGCTCATCACAACATTCTTCATAGAGTTATTCTTACAAGTTAAAAACTTAGGACAGACACTTGAGAGAGGGGGGGATGTTAAATAAAATAACTTGTAAAATAACATTATATAACAAATAGGTTTTTTAATTCATGACTGTATTTAATTAATAAACAATAGGAGACCTCATAATCTCGTGTAAGATATAAATCTTATAAATAAAGTAAAATAAGGAACATCCTAACCAAACACAAGATGTAACTCACTGTAACAGTTCTTAGTTACAGATTGTGTTTGAGATTGTTTAACATTACATTTTAAAGTTTTTCTGATAGAGGGTCATTCACCAGACATTTCAATTACATGATCAATTATCTTTTTTTAGTGATCTGTTTATGGTCCAGGTATGACACTTATAACAAAGCACTAGGGCAGAAGAGCACACCTTTTGTATACTATACTGACATATATATGGCCTCTTGCAGTCGCGAAACAACTATGAATCATCTTATGGAAATGAGATGAATACCTGCGCATTAGCTACAATTAGAATAATGTTGCTCAAGCAGCAGTTCCCCCTCTCCATGCGGCTGATCTGTTCAAAGGAATAGTGAGTGCAAATACAGTTAGGGAAGTAAGTGCCAATACAGTTAGCAGCATTGCAGGCTTTGCCAGGGTGTTGAACTGTGTGCTGTAAGCTTCCTAAGGGTCGCTGGCTCACTAACAAGAGAAGGAGCAATGGCAAGTAACTGGTGCCTAAACTAGTAATCTTCAGACAAGAGGCTCATTAGCCTTGTCTGGCTACCCACCTCGGAGAAGGAAAACTGAATTCAAATCTCTGCTGCTTTCCAAAAATGGAAAAGGCTTTGGAAAAAAGACATATAATTATATATATATACTAGACATATGTTACCCGCGACCTGCGGGTCTTTATTTGCGCATTACTTTCGATATAGTTACTGAGAGTGTTTTGTAAACAATTAAACGAAATAATAATGTAATAAGTAAAGCGAATGTGTCAATGTAAAAATAGTGTGAATGAAGCTATTAAATCAAAATAGCTAATAGGCTTAAATCCATTTTTTTTTTTCAAATTAAAACATTTGCTTGTAGGCCTACATTTATTTGATTAAAATTTGAGATGAATAGACTAAATTTTGTATGTTCATGTGTATAAAGTATAAAGTAGATCTTGAGGTAGACATAGATCTAAATCTACACTAATCTAGAGTTAAACATTGGCTTTTATAGAGTTCATTCTGTGCTGAGCATGCGTGAACTTTTTTTCATGAATGAATATAGGCCTATCTCAACACGGCTACGCAGCTTTAGCGAACAGCGAACGAATGTATTAAAAATGCTTTAGAAAAACAAATTTGAATGTTAATTTGATTAAAATATGAAATGAATGGACAATAATTAGTATGTTTATGTGTTAAAGCATAAAACTATCTTTGCGAAAAGAAGTTTTATCATCTTAGAGTTCAATAAGAGTTTTAGACCTAGGCCTAGGAATAGACTCAGTAGAGAGATGTGTTAATGTGTAACCATTTGGTAATAGTAATGTCTAATGAAAGAATGTTCGCCAGGAAATCTGTAGTCACAGATATCAGGTACTAATTTATGTAAAAAATGCTTTTGAATAATCTAGTGGATTGGATTTAGATGTATGTTAAACGTAGCTAATGATCCTTTCACGTTATTTCTCTTTCGCTACGAAAATAAAATTAGTTTTGCGAAAATGGGTTTACCCGAAGTCGATACATTCTTATCTATTAAAAACGAAAAGAGCGATAGCATTGTTAAATGAATGGGATTATAAAGTAAACAATTAAACGAATTAATTTTTAGCACGCGATTCATTACGGTATTGTCTAATGAAAGAATGTTCGTCAGGAAATCTGTAGTCACAGATATAAGGAACTAATTAATGTAAAAAATGCTTTTGAAACGCAAAATTGAAGGTTAATTTTAGTATATAATGAAATCAAAGGATCCTCTTTTGTATTTTCATGTGTCAAAGTAAAAAACTATCTGCGCAAAGTGTATTTCTTAAAATTAGATCTAGGTCTAAATCCTTTCTATCTTTTCTCATGTCAACATTGTAGACATGGCTTAGATCCATAAAATACTATAGCTGTAATAGAGTCGGACAACTTTATTTTTTTTGAGGGTCTTAAGTTTGTTTTAGGGCTACAATACATACACTACGGTCTAAGTTGGTACCCAAGGAACATTCCTGCCTAGTTTTATCAAGATTGGTCAAGCGGTTTTGATGTCTATAAGTAACATACATACATACACCACACATTCTACTTTATAATATAGATATATATATATATATACTAGACATATGTTACCCGCGACCCGCGGGTCTTTATTTGCGCATTACTGTCGATATAGTCACTGAGAGTGTTTTGTAAACAATTAAACGAAATAATAATGTAATAAGTAAAGCGAATGTGTCAATGTAAAAATAGTGTGAATGAAGCTATCAAATCAAAATAGCTAATAGGCTTAAATCCATTTTTTTTTCAAATTAAAACATTTGCTTGTAGGCCTACATATATTTGATTAAAATTTGAGATGAATAGACTAAATTTTGTATGTTCATGTGTATAAAGTATATATTGAGGTAGACATAGATCTAAATGTACACTAATCTAGAGTTAAACATTGGCTTTTATAGAGTTCATTCTGTGCTGTGCATGCGTGACCTTTTTTCATGAATGAATATAGGCCTATCTCAACACGGCTACGCAGCTTTAGCGAACAGCGAACGAATGTATTAAAATGCTTTAGAAAAACAAATTTGAATGTTAATTTGATTAAAATATGAAATGAATGGACAATAATTAGTATGTTTATGTGTTAAAGCATAAAACTATCTTTGCGAAAAGAAGTTTTATCATCTTAGAGTTCAATAAGAGTTTTAGACCTAGGCCTAGGAATAGACTCAGTAGAGAGTTGTGTTAATGTGTAACCATTTGGTAATGTCTAATGAAAGAATGTTCGCCAGGAAATCTTTAGTCACAGATATCAGGAACTAATTTATGTAAAAAATGCTTTTGAATAATCTAGTGGATTGGATTTAGATGTATGTTAAACTTAACTAATGATCCTTTCAAGTTTTTTCTCTTTCGCTACGAAAATAAAATTAGGTTTGCGAAAATGGGATTACCCGAAGCCGATACATTCATATCTATTAAAAAACAAAAAGAGCGATAGCTTTGTTAAATGAATGGGATTATAAAGTGAACAATTAAACGACATAATTTTTAGTACGCGATTCATGAATGAATATAGATCTAGGCCTATCTCAACTCGGCTTCGCAGCTTCCGTAAGCGAATGTAGCTTTAGAAAACCAAATTTGAATGTTTATTTGATCAAAATATGAAGTGAATGGACTTTAATTAATATGTTTATGTGTTAAAGTATAAAACTATCTGTGCGAAGAGAAGTTTTATCATCTTAGTGTTGAATTAGAGTTTTAGATCTAGGGATGGGATTATAAAGTAACAATAAAACGAAATAATTTTTAGTACGCTATTCATGAATGAATATAGATCTAGGCCTTTAACTCGGCTTCGCAGCTTTCGTAGATGAATGTAGCTTTAGAAAACCAAATTTGAATGTTTATTTGATCAAAATATGAAATGAATGGACTTTAATTAATATATTTATGTGTTTAAGTATAAAACTATCTGTGCGAAGAGAAGTTTTATCATCTTAGAGTTGAATTAGAGTTTTAGATCTAGGGATGGGATTATAAAGTAAACAATTAAACGAATTAATTTTTAGTACGCGATTCATTACGGTATTGTCTAATGAAAGAATGTTCGTCAGGAAATCTGTAGTCACAGATATAAGGAACTAATTAATGTAAAAAATGCTTTTGAAACACAAAATTGAAGGTTAATTTTATTATATAATGAAATCAATGGATCTTCTTTTGTATTTTCATGTGTCAAAGTAAAAAACTATCTGCGCAAAGTGTATTTCTTAAAATTAGATCTAGGTCTAAATCCTTTCTATCTTTTCTCATGTCAACATTGTAGACATGGCCTAGATCCATAAAATACTATAGCTTTAATAGAGTCGGACAACTTTATTTTTTTTGAGGGTCTTAAGTTTGTTTTAGGGCTACAATACATACACTACGGTCTAAGTTGGTACCCAAGGAACAGTCCTGCCTAGTTTTATCAAGATTGGTCAAGCGGTTTTGATGTCTATAAGTAACATACATACATACATACACCACACATTCTACTTTATAATATAGATAAGGCATGTCTTCGAGTCCGAAGATTAGTGAGTGTTAATACTTGATGTATGTGAGATAAAGCCTTTAGTCATTGTGAGTTATGCGTCTCTTGTTGTGAACAAGTAGTTCTGCCCAAAATGGCGAGCAGCGATGAATGAATAAAAGTGTTCGGCCCAATAATGACATAGTTGCCTTGATTCTTCAATACGTACTTAACAGTGAGGAATGCAGTATTTCCCATGGCTGCGCAGCCCCAGCTGTGACCTACATATTTTGCCACATCAACAGACATAAATGTACTTAATAATAACAAATGTCTAAGACAGTGATTCCCAAAGTGGTCTATATAGACCCCCAGGGGTCTACGAAGACTTCCAAGAGGTCTACGAAAGTGAAAAAGTAAATTGGGGGTCTATGAGCTATCCATGGGGGTCTATGACTTTAATTTTCACACCCCATTAATGTAACTATTTCAAACACTTATAAATGATTTGTACCTTAGTTATATATATAATTCATTATCATAAATTCAAAAGTAAAATAGTCATATATAATTAAAATACTAATCTAAATAGTTAATTTTGTCTACATGTAAGAAATGTTTAACAAAAAGAAATCTTGATTTTAAAGCGTTGATTATTTATTTCCTTGTTAAATAAGCGGTTGTCTATAATAAGTGTCTTTATATGAAATCAATTAAACTTGAGCATTATTTGAGACTGTGCCACCCTGATAAAAAGAGAAAAGTGAGAAAAAAATGTCAGAATAGATCCACAAAATCTTTCTTCAACATCATATAGAAAAGATGGTGGTTTGTGAGCGTCTTACAAGATCTCTATACCTATAGCCAAATACGGAAAACACTGTAGACAAAACATTGATTTTACCAGTCCTTGAAGTAGTTTTAAAAACTGTTTTACACAAACCTTCATCTGATATTATGAAACGAATTTCTTTGAGTAACACTACAGTTCAAGGGCACATCGGTGGGATGAGCATTAAAGCTGCAAACTACCTAATGGTCTTCAGCTCCATAGTTTTCCCCAGGGCTGACCCACGAAACCTTTCCCATGTTTAGGTGTATAGCTGCAAAGCAGCAGAGGTTTGAATTCTATTTGCCTTTGGCTAGGTGGGCTGCAAGCCAAGGCTAATGAGTCACTCCTGCCCGAAGCTTACTGGTTTAGGCGCCAGCAACTCGCCTTTGCCTCTTCTCCTGTTAGTGAAAACAGCTCCGCAGGACTAATATTTGAGTCAAATGTGAAAGCTCAAGAAATACACGAGAAACAGCTCTTTGCGAACTTTTACAATAATACATAAGGCTAATTAATTAGTTTGTACACTGCAGTTAGAAATTAGTTTAAAAAATTAGTTTATGAATGTGCAAAAATGCAATATAAGTTAAGCAGGGGGTCTACCGAAAATCAGAAAACATGGCAAGGGGTCTACGAGACAAAAAAGTTTGGGAACCACTGGTCTAAGAGATTAGGCCTCTTATCATCACAGAGATTTTCAGCAAACTAATTTGTGGTCAAGCAAAAAAAACAACATCATTTTTCCTTTCTTTAAATGTCTTTTTTGTTGTTAATCTAGATTATTATTTTTTTTTAAAGTTAACTAACTCTTCAAATAGAGAGTATAGTAGAATAGATTTACTTTTAGAGGATAATATGTGGGACTCAAATTTGATCCTGGTGGAGAATGGAATTTTTATCCCACTTTGAAGTTCTTGACTAATTTTCTTTATTTAACCCACTTCTTAATGCACTCTGGTCTCAGCATGGACATTATATCATTAACTCCCCATTACATGTCAAGAGAGTGTCAACTTGTGTGTGCTGATTGGCGATCAAAAGAAAAGATCAATACATAAAACCTGAAATTCTGTTGTTTTTTTTTCCAGCCTGACCTTCTCAGCTGACTCGCAGTATCTGTTGGCATCCTGTAGTGATGGAACTGTCACCTTGTGGGATAAAGATGTAAAAGCTTTGAGGGAACATTCAGAAAAATTTATTCCTGTGATCATGAACTCAATAGACATTTGAAAAGCTTTTTTTTTTTTTTACCTTCTTCAAGGCAGCATTATGTTGTTATATTGGACTAATCAATGAGAAATTGAATTTTTGTAACCATAAAATATTCTGACTGACTGTACGGATAAGGCTTTGATTTAGTCATTTTAATCAGATATCTCTGAATCATTTATACAAGTTGAACAAAAAATGATATACAAACACAACAGCAACTAGAGGTTGCATAAAACTGGATGTAACAATTTTGTGATTATATTTAGCCATGTAATATTTTGGGACAGTGTTTTCCAATCTTTGAGACAGAACCCCATTTTATAAATTGAAAGTAACATCATATCCCCTTGTCGTAAAAAAACAACACAAGTATAAATAAAACTATATAGGAACCTGTAATGAACTTATATTTGTATATCTGTGACTACTGGAAAGTAAACCTCTCTCTTGGAGAACCAATGAGAATTTAGTATTTGAATTGAGAGCAATGTTGTCTGAATAGTGGATGAAATGTAGTGAATCATATTAGTTGATGTGTACACAGATAGGAGTGGGAGAACATTGTTGCTGTTCTAAACATCTCCAAGAGTGTGACTGACAACAAATAAAAAGATTCACTCGATACTGAAGTTATCTATTGCTCAATGAAGACACTATTTCAAAATCTGCTTCATTTGGTCTTTATCTTAAGGCAGTATTAATGATTATTAATAATTGATTCATAGTAATTCATTAGTATTACTTATGATATTGAGAACAAAAACAAAAAATTTTTTAAAAATTATTTTTTGATATTTGTATACATAAAATCTTTCTATATATATTTATTTACTTATATAACTTCATTTGTCCTGATTTTTACTAGAAAGTTTGCATGAATAAAGGCGATTACATTATTTAATGTATGCATGTAACACTTGCTATAAAAATAAGAGAAATCTTTGTATTATTTTTATAACTTTGATATTATTTAACTTAAAATCACAATGACACTTTTGTCCAGAGTTTAATTTATAGAATTGACCTTTGAACTTTGATCAAAATAGAAAGTAACAGTTTGTAAATAGAGTGTTCATAATTAATTTCCTTTTTGTTTTGTATGTTTAATATTTATTTACACTTTTTATTGTTTAAAAAAGGTGAATTGAAATATTTATTGTGTATAATATCATTTAAGACTAAATACATTTTGAACTCATGCTGAATGAAGACATGCATGTTTGATTGGTCTGCTTACTTTCAGAGGGAGAGGGGACAAAGAGGAAGAGTCAAGAATCCGTTAATATTGCTTTGTGCAAGGGAACAAAGAAAATGTTCATTAAAAGGCAGGGGGTGGCACTTATCCTGTCAGCAAATTAATATGCTTTAACAATTGTTTTCAGCTAAGTCACTTCTCTTTTCAGGAGAGAGAAAACATACTACTTCATTTATAGTAATCCATACAAACATATGTTTCATAATTCAACCATTCTATTTTTATTACATTATAGTAGTATATATATATATATATCTTCTTCATTAAATTTGGTATGAGAGGTTCTAACTCTCACAATAAAAAGCCAAAGTGGAGTGATTGATGTGTGTGTGTGTGTGCATACTGTTAAAACAATTCTTGGAACAAGTTTCATGACAAAATCTTTTTCTAGAAACCTTTTATTTATTAAACATTTGAATATCTCACTTCAAACATTTCATTACATCTTTTAAATCTTAATTATTTCCTTTAGTATCTCATGATACCTCCCACTATTTATTATCTCGCCTTACATCCTATACCTTATTTCCTCGTCTTCTACATGCTGGATTACCAAGTGATATTTTCAAAACAAGAAAGTGAACATTTATATATTTATCCCATGATCAAAATACACTAATACATTTTATACTCATTTATAGTGAAATGTACATGATAGTGATTAGGAAAGATCAAATTTACAACAAAATATTTGTTTATATATGGTAAGTCATTTTTAATTTTTTTCTCTAAGGTCACGTAGATTATTTCATTTTTGTTTTATTGAAAAATTTTTTTAATGTATCTTTTGAAAAGTTTCTGTATTATTTGAAGCAAATGCAAAGAAAAATTGTATGTATAAATATTGAATGAATGTTTTTCTTATTTTCTTGTGTTTAGTCAATGTTGTGAAATGGAGAAGACAGATTTGTTTCTAGTTGCTGTATTGGCTCAGTTTGTCTTTTAGATTTAGAATGATCCATGAAAAGTTTAACATTTATTTAGAAATGCCAGATTGTGTTCATGTGCAGTCAAAATGTTAACCTTATCAAATTACTCATTGATAAGTCTTGGATACATTGATAACTATGTTCATCGATAATGTCTGACATACATTGATAACTATGTTCATTGATAATGTCTGTCATACATTGATAACTATGTTCATTGATAATGTCTGCCATACATTGATAACTATTTTCATTGATTGTTTGTTGATAATGTTTCACTTATTTTTAAAAAATGTGATTTCCAGATTTTTTTTATATTTAAGGCCATATTGTAATAAATTGTTATTAAAAATGCAAGCCAATTAGGCAATAAACTCAAGTGATCAAAGCATTTTTGTATACACAGTATTATGAGAAATTTGAATACACTTGTTTCTGTTGTTGTTTATGAATAAAAATCAAATTCTCAAAACAAAACAAAAAAAAAAAAAAAATTCTAGATCCATTAGGATGCCCGGAGACTTGATTGCAAAAATTTTTTTTATCTAGTTCAAATAAAAACCCAACATAATCAGAATTTATTCTATGCTAAAACCTCTATTCCAGACTGTTTATTGTTTATTAAATTTCAAACTTTAGAAATCACTTAGTTTGCTGCATTAAAGGTTGTGAACTTGTTTTCATGAATTTCACGCTGCAATAAAATATTGAAATATTTATTGTTCAAGCTTTTTTGGGGGAGAAAATGATTTCATAAACTACAGCCTTAAAGATTTGCCTCAGTAATACAAGAATTGCACCTTGAAAAATCCTTTTAGTTATTTAAATATCTAGTTTTTTAATCTACAGTGCTTTATTTGAAAGTATTTAGTCAGTAATATGTTATTCTAGTCATTTATATATAGATTTAGTCATTCATGTGTATTACATTAGTGAATCTTGTTCGGAAAACTGTACAAATGTGTAGGTTACTTTGGTGGCTTATTAATAACGACTTTTATATTTAGAAACATGTAAAACTTATATATGTATACCGCAGCGTATTGGGGGGGGGGCACAATGCTCTGGGAGAGCCACCCTCAGGGGTGCCACACGCAACCTATATTTCTATGTGATGTTCATGGAAAAGAGGGGGGGTGGATAATGTACATTGCTCTGGTTCCACATTTTCATCACTCTGCCTCTGTATGTATATATAGAGTACAGATAGATAGATTTTTACAAGTCATGCATAAACTTTAGATAAAGAATTATTCCTTGAGGTCCATATTTTGTATTTTTTTGTATTGTTCAAATTTGTTATATTAACATGCTTGTATTATATTAATTATAAGATTTAGAAATATCATTTCATGGACCGTTGTGTTTAAGACAGTAGAGCAGAAAGCTGAGAGATGAATTGTTCTAATGTCCTGATAATCAAAGTTAAAATATCAAAACAAAACAATCTACTTATCAAAATTAAATGGGCATGGTAAATAGTTGGTAGAGCATTTAAATAAGGACTTTACCTAGCTTTAAGACACTGTTAAATGTTCAAAGTACTTGAGATCAGTTGTCATCCTTTGCTTGATGTAATGTTAGAGCTTTTTTTTAGAGTCAAAACTTAATGTTCATCATGTCAAGACTTTGTTTTGGGGGATTTGTTATGACCTTTCACCCCACCTAGTTCAATGTAGCATCAGCCAGGGGGAAGGGGGCGGGGAGGAATGAATTACCCTGAACATATTTGCATGTTACATCCTTATTCTGTGTTGACCAAGAAGAAAGAGCTTTATCATTGCCCTACAAGATTGTTTAATTTGTGATTGTTCTTTGGATTGTGACAGTAATGATTGTGATGATTTCTTGCTCAAATGTCAATTTTGTTTAATTGTCAAAATATTGACAACTTTTATGAAGTAGACTTAATTAATGACAACTATTTAAATCAATGTGAAATTGTTGTTTATTTTGTAAATAAAAAAATTAATTGAAAAAAAAACGTGTTTGGCTCAGAATTTCTAAATAAGTTTCAAATATAAATCAATCAATCAAAAGGTTTACTGTCTGTAGAATTGAATAGAAAATATCATCTAAGTCAGTGTGGAGCCCATGAGTGATAAACTGACACATCATTTATCTCTCTATTCCTTTACTTGACTGATTCATCCTTAATCTTTATTTCTTTGTTTGGCTGCTTCATCATTAATCTCTCTATTCTTTTACTTGGCTGATTCATCATTTATCTTATCATCATATTCCTATGCTTAGATGATTCATCATTTATCTCTATTCCTTCACTTGGCTGCTTCATCATTTATCTATTCCTTTACTTGGCTGATTCATCATTTATCTCTATTTCTTTGTTTGGCTGGTTCATCATTTATCTCATCATCATATTCCTATGCTTAGATGATTCATCATTTATTTCTATTCCTTCACTTGGCTGGTTCATCATTTATATATTCCTTTATTTGGTGTGATTCATCATTTATCTCCATTTCTTTGTTTGGCTGCTTCATCATTTATCTCTCTATTCCTTTGCTTGGATGATTCATATTTATCTCTCTATTCTGTTACTTGGGTGATTAATCTTTTATCTCTCTGTTCCTTTACTTAGCTGATTCGTGGTTTATCTCTATTCCTTTGTTTGAATGATTCATCATTCATCTCTTCTTTGACTTGGCTGATTCATCATTTATCTCGATTCCTTTACTAAGCTGCTTCGTTCACACCTAGAAACACATCGACGAATACAAAAACTCTCTTATTTTGAAAATAAATATTGATAAGGAAATGTTACGTTTTCATGGATTGGCTTCAAAACGGATTTTTGCAACAGAGTAAAAGAAACAAACGAAATAAAATATATAAACAACCAAAAAGTGTATGTGGAAGACTTTGGAAACATTGTTCTGTCTGTGGAGTTATACTCACTGGCGGATCCAGGGGGGGGGGCGGTAGGGGCGATCGCCACCCTCCACTTGGCCGACCCCCCCCCTCCCGTAGAATTTTAGTATAGAATTTACACAATTTGTATACGAATTTATTACTTATGTTAATAATATATACTAATTATTTATATTTCAACCTATTTTTAGATTATTTCGCCCCCCCCTCTAGTATGTTGGCCGATTTGGTGGGGTCGGAAGGGAGCGATGGTATCAATCCCGCCCCCCCCATACACTTTCGAGTGGGGGGGGGGCGGTCCAATTTATTTCTAGAAATCACAGCTTGCTAACAGAATCAATTAAATATCTATATGATTAAAACTTGTTATTGATATTGCCGATGGGGGGGGGGCGAATACCTCTACTGCCCTTCCCACCTAAACCCTTTGAGTGGAGGGGGGGGGCGGTCCTACTTTTATGGAGAAATCATAGTTTGTGAACAACATTAATTCAATTAATATATAAATTTTATATTATGTCAATCCCTTTCTCGTATCTTGCCGATTCGGTGAGGTTGGGGGGAGGGCGATTGCATGTACTGTCCACCCCACTCTAGCCCTCTGAGTGGGGGGAGCGGTCCTATTTTTATGGAAAATCATAGTTTGTGAACAAAATTAGTTGAGTCGCCCCACCCCTATTCTTAAATGCCTAATGCAATCTTTACAGAAATTATTAAAGGAGAGAGGATTAATCGTTTTAACTCTACCGCCCCTCCCATTTCCAGACAGAGTTTATGTAATTTCACATTAATTTATAATAATCATTTTAAGAAAGTTAGAATTCAATCGAAATTTTTCAGTATAAGAGTCACGATTGAGATGAGTTTTAAACCCAAATAAATAGTTCATAGTCCCTTTTCCCAACCTTTACTCAATTTGATATTTTGCTAGTTAAATACATTTGGGACTATAGCTCACAATTTATACTTCAATTTTATGGAATATTATTTTTTCGGCGTCGATCCTCAAAGCCAAAATCTAAATATGTGGGTTATCTTATCTTTTCATGGAAAAAAATCAGTTTTGTTTGCAATGTTTTAAGGGCCTATAAATTCATATTAGAATACTTTTCAAGTACAACATTATTTGAAAAGTCCTTTTTTAATAGTATGAACAATGAGCCTTTGGTCAGGAGAGGGCGTTTCATCTGTGAAGAATGCAAGAAATTTTTTTGGGCGTCGGAACCTCACTGATGAATAATGAGCTGTAGATGTCAGGAGAACACGTTTCTGCAGTAAAGAATGCAAAAAAACGCTTTTGGCGTCGGGGCGAACTCTATTGATGAATAATGAGCAGTAGATGTCATGAGAATGCGTTTCTGCATTGAAGAATGCAAAAAAACGCTTTTGGCGTCGGGGCTTCGCCCCGAACTCTATTGATGAATAATGAGCAGAATGCAAGAACACGCTTTTGGCGTCGGGGCTTCGCCCCGAACTCTATTGATGAATAATGATCAGTAGATGTCAGGAGAATGCGTTTCTGCATTGAAGAATGCAAGAAAACGCTTTTGGCGAGCCCCACTAGGAAACCTTATAGCGCTGCTCCAGTTGTTTTGTTTTTCGCCGGATGTTGAGAAATCCTGCTTTTTTTATTCTCATATATATATATATATATATATATATATATATATATATATATATATATATATATATGTGTGTGTGTGTGTGTGTGTGTGTGTGTGTGTGTGAGCTGTACGCACGTTTATGCATAGGGTTATGGTTTACTGGACGTTAGGGTTAGGGTTTGGAAAAAAATCGCCCCCCCCCCACTCCAAAGTTCTGGATCCGCCAGTGGTTATACTATATTACAGAACTTTCTATCCTTATTTTATTTAGAGTACACATTTCTTTTTTCATTTATCTCTTTCTAAAATATTTTTAAAAATATAATAACTTAGTTTCAGTGTAGAATCTTGTTTATTTCTTCTCTAGATGAGTCTACGTGTATGTGTCAGGAGTAAATAGACGAGTGTATGTGTCAGGAGTAAATAGACGAGTGTATGTGTCAGGAGTAAATAGACGAGTGTATGTGTCAGGAGTAAATAGACGAGTCTACGTGTATGTGTCAGGAGTAAATAGACGAGTGTATGTGTCAAGAGTGAATAGACGAGTCTACGTGTATGTGTCAGGAGTAAATAGACGAGTGTATGTGTCGGGAGTAAATAGACGAGTCTACGTGTATGTGTCAGGAGTAAATAGACAAGTCTACGTGTATGTGTCAGGAGTAAATAGACGAGTCTACGTGTATGTGTCAGGAGTAAATAGACGAGTCTACGTGTATGTGTCAGGAGTAAATAGACGAGTCTACGTGTATCTGTCAGGAGTAAATAGACAAGTCTACGTGTATGTGTCAGGAGTAAATAGACGAGTGTATGTGTCAGGAGTAAATAGACGAGTCTACGTGTATGTGTCAGGAGTGAATAGACGAGTGTATGTGTCAGAAGTAAATAGACGAGTCTACGTGTATGTGTCAGGAGTAAATAGACGAGTCTACGTGTATGTGTCAGGAGTAAATAGACGAGTCTACGTGTATGTTTCAGGAGTAAATAGACGAGTCTACGTGTATGTGTCAGGAGTAAATAGACAAGTCTACGTGTATGTGTCAAGAGTGAATAGATGGGAAAACATTACATTTTTACACACTTTGGGGCGTATATATTCCAACAATAGAGGTGACGGCAATTGTTTTACAAAGCTTATATTAACTCACTGTGTGTGTCTGTCTGTCAGGCCAAAAGTTTGTACACGTTATTTTTCAGATACCCAATCTCGGATAAAACTGAAATTTTGCTTAATTATTTCTTTTACCTGACAAGTCAAGAATCGATTTAAAAAAATACCCTATTGGAAATAAATTGTTTTGCTTGGTATCTCATACAAGGGAAAGACTTTTCGCTAGCAGAGTGGTTACAGCTTGGGATGCTTGAGAAGGCTTGAGCCCACAACTTCCTATTCAGGTCGTTCTCTTGTGTTGTTTTTTTCTTATTTTTATAAATATACACTTATCCCCCTTTCTAACGGGTCCAGACTAGTGATAGGATCATAGCATATTGAGAACGCTAAAGGCATGTAATTGCGCTAAACAAAAACACTTGGTAAAAAAAATATTTCTAATCGCACAAATTTATTATTGTTAGTCTAGATCTATTACAAATTTAATTACATGACTCATCCAACTAATTGATACGCATTAATATAAGTTTTTTTTAAGTATTTTTTTTTTTCTTTTTATTTTCCTACTGTAGCCCTAAATAGTATACATTTTTAAAAGTGAACGCGCTGAGAAATCCTGGAAGGTAAAACAAAAAAGTTGGACTAATATTTGTTTTCGTTTATCCTTAAGGAGATAACAAAGTATTGCGATCTTTCAACATAAATGATAATTATATATTATGAGATATTAAAACGACACTACAAACGGATTTCAACTCAGAAACATTAGTTCTGTGGATGGAAAAAATACCCTTCTAATTATTGTCTAAAGTTAAGGCTAAATATAAGAATTATTTGTTTCCAGAGCCTCACCTTGGCCTTAAGTAAGACATGACAGCGATGCAGTGTCACAGAAAATTAAAACCTGTCTGTATATGTTTTCTTTATAAGGGCATTAATTAGGCTGGTTACATGCATCGATTAATAAATATGTATGGCTCTCTCTGTCTTGAAAGACAATGGATAAATATACAGTTGAATATTAAAGTAAAGTAAACTTCGGGCTGGGATAGCATTGTGTATAATTAGTAGAAACTACTTGTTGTTACGTGCCTATATAAATACTGCTCTTTGATACACTGACATTGGTCAAAGGTGAATAACTCTTACACATCTTTAACAACATTCTGTTGATGTATAACTGTAAGGTTGCTGTTTATAGAATTATATACACTGTATCGTAAAAGAAATGTTCTGTTTTTTATTTCTTTAAAGAGCGCTAAATCAAATTACTTAGCGGCTTAGCGGACGGTATTGCATAAAACATAAGACAAAAGACGTTCTCAGGACAGTATTTCTAAAGAACTGATAGTAGACTCCATAAGCAAGTATCCTTATGCGTCAGTATCGAAATGGCGAGTCTTAAAACAAACAAGACAATGACACTATCAGGTTCAGAAGTTGAAGATTATCAAGACATTTTATCTGAATCTGCGGCAAATGTTATCTCAGAAGTTCTAATTGGCTCTATCGAGACTTTGAGCGTCTTTGGAATCTGTATCAACGTGATCAACCTTATGATATTCTACCAACAGGGTTTCAAGTCTGCCACAAACATCGCCCTGTTCGCTCTCTCTTTTGCAGACATGTTTAACCTCGTGATTGTGGAAGTGGGGCTGCTGTTTTACAATCCTTTCATCGTCCGTTCTTTCCCCTACCCGGTAGATTGCACTGAACTCGCCAATCTGGCGGCCACACCGCACCCCGCCTTAGCTCGGTTCAGGTCATGGATCTATGTGTTCTTGACCGCAGAAAGATGTATTTGTATATTCGTGCCTTTAACAGTCAAACGATTGGTCACGCCGGCCAGGGCTGGGGCTGTAATGGTGGCTATCTACGTGCTGAACGTGTCCGTCGCTGTTCCGTTCTGGCTGGACATGTACGTAGACTGGAAGTACTACCCCAACTTAAACCAGACGATGCTAGGAGTTATGTTTCGGTATGACAGGACCTACATCCGAGGGCCAGTGCACGTCACTTTCGCCGTCATCATGTTCACAACGTTCCCATTGGTGGTTCTCTTTACAGCTGTGCTCATATGGAAACTCCAAAGGATGTCGCTTTGGAGGAAGGAGTCCACCACGGCTGACCGATCCGACTTTTTGGCCAAGAGAGACAGAGCGGTCATCAAGATGGTGGTTATTATCGCGTTGGTTTGAATCATTTCTCTGTCCCCCCTCTGTGGTCTTCTTTGTGTGGACCTCTCTTGCTCTGTATTACGCGACTGGTCAGCATCATCAGTCGGTCACCGTGTTTAGTTGGTTTGCGTATCTCCTTGATGTGGAGAATTCCTGCGTCAATATAATTATTTATTTCAATATGAGTTCCAACTATAGGCAGACTTTCATTAAAACGTTTTGGTTATCTAGAGCTAAACAGCAAATAGATCAGTAAGCCTGTAGCTAAACAGCAAATAGATCAGTAAGTCTGTAGCAAAACAGCAAATAGATCAGTAAGCCTGTAGCTAAACAGCAAATAGATTAGTAAGCCTGTAGCAAAACAGCAAATAGATCAGTAAGCCTGTAGCAAAACAGCAAATAGATCAGTAAGCCTGTAGCTAAACAGCAAATAGATCAGTAAGTCTGTAGCAAAACAGCAAATAGATCAGTAAGCCTGTAGCTAAACAGCAAATAGATTAGTAAGCCTGTAGCTAAACAGCAAATAGATCAGTAAGCCTGTAGCTAAACAGCAAATAGATTAGTAAGCCTGTAGCTAAACAGCAAATAGATCAGTAAGTCTGTAGCAAAACAGCAAATAGATCAGTAAGCCTGTAGCTAAACAGCAAATAGATCAGTAAGCCTGTAGCAAAACAGCAAATAGATCAGTAAGCCTGTAGCTAAACAGCTAATAGATCAGTAAGCCTATAGATCTATATATCATTAAACAATATTATACAATTAAATAAGACTAGCATGACACACCGGATACGCCCGTTTATTTGCTCCCTGGCTTTATATTCTTTATTATGGCCGAAAATCCCACCTTCCAATAAACGGGACGCATTTTAACGATCCCCTTAACAAACTCTTTAGCCCGTGAATGACTGTATCTGTAAGATTGAACTGAAACGGCTCGCTCCATTACTCCTCACTTCATCTTATTCTCTCTCTCTCTCTCTCTCTCTCATCCATTTTTTTCCCTCTGCGTCGTAATGTTCTCTAATATAGACTTTTGACATGAATCGAAGATCAAATGTGAAGCTCTAAGTATTGCACTGAAAGAAAGTAGTTATCATCAAGTGAGAGCGGCACGTGACCTCCGTGCACTTAGACGCAATAAGAGACGCCACATTGAGCTTACAACTGGTCCTAGTTTTACAAGGCTTATAACAACACACCCTATCTGTCTGTTTAGTACAGAGCCTGTAGTAGCTTACACCTTATTTCTCAAGTTCATAATGTTTGTGTTTCACTCAATTAAAACAAATCTAGAGAGGTTTATTTTTTTTTTCTCCCACACTACGTATTAACTCACTATAGTTTGCTACAGTCATCAGTGCTGACCTACTTCACAACACTGTCACATGAAAGCCGCCCCCTCCCCCTTTTTGCTTTAAACTCACTGGAATTGCAAAACTCGCTTGATTGACACGTCTTAGTGTCAGGGGCGGACTGGCTATATGGGCATTTGGGCAAATGCCCGGTGGGCCGGTAGGGCCACTGAAATGGCCTGATCGAAGCCACTATGGCACATTTGAAATTGTTAAAGGTTTTATTATATTATTATTATTATTATTTGTATAAAAGGCCCTCTGAGCGTCGTGTTTAAACAAATCTTTCACAGACATTGCAGTGTAATACTTTTTTAATCGAACACATTTTCGGAAAATAAAATGTAGAATGTTGACAGTTCTACTAGTAGGTTTCATCCTTTTAGGGCCTACATAATTGCTGATTTGTAAAGACGCTATATTGCTTATTAAGATATAGAGTTCACTGTATGCATGCATATCGATACATTATCAAACTTAACAATGATTTTTAAGGACCGATACACCTAGAAATGGATGCCCATCACATTATAGAGAATTTGTTGGCCGAATTTTATAGAAATGCCCGGGCTGATTTTGACACCCAGTCCGCCCCTGCTTAGTGTATAATAAATACTACGTAGGCTGGGCGCGGTGGCTGAGCGGTAAAGCGCTTGGCGCTCGAATCATGTTGAACACTGGGATTTTTAATTTCGGGATCTTTGGGCGCCTCTGAGTTCAGCCAGCTCTAATAGGTACCTGACACTACCCAGCTCTAATGGGTACCTGACACTAGTTGAGGAAAATTAAAGGCAGTTGGTCGTTGTGCTGGCCACATGACACCCTCGTTAGCCATAGGCCAGAGAAACAGATGACCTTTACATTATGTGGCCTATAGGCCACAAGGTCTGAAAGGGGAACTTTACTTTTACTACATAGGCTACATAAATCCATGGTGATAAATGTAACGATAAATGTAACTTAATCCCTTGGAAACCTATTCCCTCGGTAACAACATGCATGAAAAGCGTTGGCGCGTGTTTATTTTTGTCAACATCTAATGGTTGGCATTCAATTATAAATAAAAGATGGAAACGAAATCTGATCGTCTTCAGACATGGCACAATTTAGGTGAGACTAGGGTTAAGAGGGGGGAAACTGAACAATTCATTTACCTTTTTGTGTAGACTCGTAAAGACGAGTATTACGCGTGACTACGCAAACCCAATAAAGACCTACATATTTTGACACACCTGATACAGACAACGCCGTTGTCCATCTCAATAAAGTCTTAAGCTAATTAATTTATAAGTGTCTCTTTAAAAGAAAACGGGATTAATTTTACATCTTTCCCCCATCCTTTGCAAATTGAAGTGTTGATCTTGTCGCTTTTGTTAATAAGAGATATAAAAGCTTTGATTAAATAATTTTTAGTTATCACTGGCTGATTCAGCAAGATGTGCAACGTGGCTTTGAAAGACAGTTTCAAATAAAATAACTTTTTTTTATACTTGTGTCTGATTCATTTTTCTTAAGTTTGTAATTTTGTAATAGGTCTACTACAGACTCGAGTCACTGGTTTACTATGAATAAGAGAATAAGTTGATGTGTGTGCGTGCTCTGTGTATATATTTATTTAAGACTACGGCTGCCTTATTATCCTTATTGGAAATTTGATTACACCGACTCTCTGTTTCAATTATAACAACAACATCCCACATTAAATTGAACAAACACACAAACAGAAATGTTCATGTATTCATCGTTTTCAAGGTCCCTAGTAGGCGGTACAATGGAAACTAGGATTGTTCTATGTGAGAAACAGGATTCAATTAGACTCCCATTTCTGTGAATTATCTTTTTGTTTAGCTCATCGCAGCCTTTAGCTTTTGTTTCAAGATGAAATTACAAATGCATTCAAAAAAAGAAGCGGGTCTAAAATTATACTCTCGGTGACATTAATGTGTTGTAGATTTGCAAACATAGTGGGTCTAAAATTATACTCTCAGTGACATTGATGTGTTGTAGATTTGGAAACATAGTGGGTCTAAAATTATACTCTCGGTGACATTGATGTGTTATAGATTTGCAAACATAGTGGGTCTAAAATTATACTCTCGGTGACATTGATGTGTTGTAAATTTGGAAACATAAATGTTTACTTTTCTCTGTGTCTGTTTAAAAGTGCATGAAATCAGTGGGTCCTAGCAATCTTTTTTATAAAATAACATTTGTTTATTTATAAGATGCACATTATAAAATATCGAAAAAGACGTAGGACTAAGTGGAACATTCCTTAAGGTAAACAAAGTGCATTTTTAAATCAGATTATTGCCCTTTATTTTTATAAATACAATGAGTACGGGTATGCTATATTCAAGGTCTGTCTCTGAGTACTTTCCCCTTGATTTAGTGAGAGCAGAAAAAAGTACTGAACATTTTTGTGATTTTATAAATCTCTGAGTAATTTAGCTACGATGCAATATCGTCCAAATGATTTTTGTTTGCTTGTTTGAAAAGTTTTTGCCATCCCACCCCTTTACATAGACGTCCCTTAATCCTTATCTTAACAAGCGCGTCGAAAACTGATGAAATACCCATTGTGTACAAAGGTTTTAAATTCAATATTTACGCTGGGGGGGGGGGGGTATTTCTGTTTTGTTTAATTGTACGTTGAATTTAAAAGAGCTCCGCAGCAAAAATCTGGCTAAATGAAGAAGACATTAGATTCACTTTTATCATTGTCTGAAGGGTCCATATTGAAATTGTTTTATAAAGTTCTAGGGGGCAAAATTTGTAAGACAACTCTGCTATAATTTTATTTCCTTATTAATATGTGTTTTTTTACATTTCTAGTTTCTTTAATTTTGTAAAATGAAACTTTAAAATAAGTAATTTTTCAAAAATTTAAGTCACAATATCAATTTGGTTAAAAATTAGCATTCTAGATACTTTCTAAAACACATGAGTTAGAAATATGCTAGCAGAAAATATTCTAGTTAATGGTGCCCACGCGAGTTTAAAAAATGTATCTTAAGGAAGACAATTCGATTGTTACTAACATACCAAAGAAAGTTCTATGACTATATTGCATAAAATTGTTTACCTATTAATGTTCTGGAAATACTAAAAGATTACTAAGAAAAACAAAACTAGAAGTTAAAAAAAAGCATAAAACTTGATCCACTATTCAATGAGTAAATTTAATGCACTGTCCAGTGAAAGAAATGTAGTTGAAGAAGTATAAATTATCTGAAAATAATTGGACAGACTAGAAGTGGTATGGACATTTCAACTATTAACATTCATAAAAATTTAATTAAATTGGAATAAAGAAAATGACAAAAGGAAAATAATAATTGAGTGTTTTTTTTTTTTTTACTTAGTAACTCTACCACCATTTTGTGACAAGAGAAGTGCCAGATCATCGTACTTGTTTTGACTTAGAGTTGGCACCATTGAATCATCTGTTGTGTTGGACGGTAAGGGCGAAGATTTGGGAGATATCAAAGGAATCTTTTCAAAAACGATGGTTTCATCTTCACAGTTTGTCACTGTAATGATAACTTGACGTTCGTTTGGGCTGCCTAGCGGAGACGTTATCCTGTCCCCCATTCCACGCTTCCATGCTGGTGGAGTGCCTAGTGCTGGAACTGTGTGGCTGCTTGTCATGGGCGATGACACATGAAATGGGTTGGTGGAAGTCTCTGCTGGTGGGATGAGGAAAGCAGATTCCGTATCGCCACTTTCACCTTTCTTGGGAATAATTGGTTGAACGATGGGGAAATAGTTTGGCAATGAATTACAGGTTTCTTTTTTAACTTCAAGATTCTCTTTATTGGTGTCTGATGAAATAGAGCGACAAGACTTGTGAAGCTCTGCTGGAGAGGAGAGACATGTTTGTATGAACGCTGAGTGGTCTAATGATGTGGTTAAACGCATTTTCTCACCACCAAAGTCATTGTGCAAAGACTTGACTGCCATGGTAGGACTGGCGTAGCTACCAAAACCACTGCTGCCATAACTTTCCAGCTTAGACGCCATTTTTTCCATTTCAGCCTCAAACGTCTCGGTCACAGCTTTACTTCCAGAGTTACGTAACATCTTCGTTGTTCTCAGGGCTACCAGATACATCGACCTGTCAATGCACAAATATTGGAGGTCCGAGACTGCTCGGACTGAAAAGTCGGGCACATAATCCGCGGCTTTCACCACATTTAGTGATGACTGTCTCCTTACGAGATCGAGTGCGTCCACTCCAAAGTAGCTAAAAGGTCCACACTCAAACACCATATTTTCTCCGCAAGCTATAACCTCCACGTTGCCTTGAAGAATGAGCACGAATTTGTTAGAAGGGACGCCTTTCTGGTAGATGTAGTTCTTCTGTGTAACCTGATCTGTTGGTTTTAGGTTGACGACAATGTCTTTCTTTATCAGGTTCAGCAGCACGTGCTTTGCCACGTGATCTTCAGAAAATGGCTTCACGGATGTGCTTAAATACTGGAAAGCCACAAAGGCCAACTGTTTAGGCAATTTGTATCTTTGAACTTCAGCTCCAAGTATTTCGAATTCTGGCCTACTTCGTGCTCGAGGCACTCTTTGGCGGTTTTCTAGGATCACGTCTTTTTCGTCTATGATCTCCCGCTGAAGAATTTCTTCCAAGACATCTTCCAGAGTCACAATGCCAAGAGTCTCAAAATAAGGATCGTGATTGCCATTGTTGTGAAGCTTTTGTACCACAGCCATGTGGGAATCTCCTTTTAGAAACTCCTGGAGTATGGTATCCAGTTTGCAGTCGTGGTCGACGTAGAGAGGTCGATGGTCGTAAAATTTGCAGACAGTGCTGAGCGGAATGCAATCGTCGGGATCGATCAGAGCGAGATCCTTTGTGTTCAGCAAATATGTAATATTATTCTCCGAGTCGAAAACAGGGACACGGGTGTAACCATGCTTCATTATTTCTGTCATGGTCTCATAGTTGAGAGTTCTGTTTATGCCGAGCTTGAAGACATCGGCTATTTTGGTCATCACGTCTTTCACGTATTTGTTCGTCAACTGCATGGCGCCGGACATGATGTTAGCCTCGTTGTCTTGGAGAACTCGGCTGTCCGCCGTCATTTTGATGAGCTCCTGCAATTTATCCTTGCTGTAAACCTGGCCTATTTCCTCGCCCAAAATTTTATCCAGGATCAAGGAAATTGGGTAGGAAGCTGGAAAGGTGAGCGCCATGAAAAGGATCGTCAGCCAGTATGTGTTGGCGCCCACCGCCAGGCCGTGGCGTGAGCATATTGCTTGAGGCACAATCTCGCCGAAGATGACGATGCCAATGGTGGAGCTGATGAGGGAAATCAGCCCGTCGGTCATGTTGCTGAACAAGATCGTGAACGTGCTGTTGACAATAACATTGCCCAGCAGAAATGTACATAACAGAAAGTTACCTCGTTTTCGAAGTGGAGAAATCCTCTTGGCCCAATTTTTCTCCTTTTCCGAGCCCGCTTTGCTGATTATCTTCAACTCCGTCTGGTCCAAAGCGAGCAGTCCTAGGTTCAGCCCGCTAAAAAGTCCTGACAGCAACAGCAGGACACCGCAGCATAAAATCTGCAAGGCCAGCGGCATGTAGTAGCCACCAGAATCTTCTCTTTGTTTGGCGTTAAATGTCAACCAGCTCTCAACACCTTGATGGGTGTATTTGGTGGAGCTGTCGTTGTCGTCCTTGACACACATGTACAAGTACTCATCTTTACTGTCACTGTGTAATGTCAACTCCACCACGCCATTTAATCCATTGATTGTACTCACGTAAGATATTCTGGACGCTGGCCCGCCGTCACAGTCCGATACATGAGGCGTCAAGTACAGCATAGTGGAATTAGTCAGATCTGCACCTATCAATCGTATCTGTGCATCCGTGTCGTAATTAATAACAAGCAAACCTTCATTTCCAGTGTAGGAATTTTCATCCATGGAATAAATAGCCATTATCTTCTGCCCACAACATAAGTACACAAGACAGAGTACACTTAAATAGAAGACAGAATTTGGTCTCCACATTCTTGAAACCTGGCACGTTCAGCGTTGTAATAACTTTTATACTAACTTGGCTACACAGACCGGACACAGCACTGCGCCATGTGATGGTCTTTGCAGGTCCGGGGTAGTTTAAACCAGACAAGTGCACAACAAAAGGCTCTTATTCAAAATTACGGCCGTCCTGAGGAGGAAAACTGTAACACATTGGTCACGTGGTCACTAGGTCAAGGGAAGCTAGGCTTTGTCCAGCGTCTTGTTTAAGCTGGCCATGACTCCGAGGATGTAAATATTCTCAGTTGAATCAACAGTACTAACGAATTCTAGGTTCAGTAGGGCAAGGGGAGGGGATGAGCTCTCACTTTGTAAATGTTGTGTCTAGTTGTATCTATCCCAGCATTCAGCAGTTGGAGATCTAGTAATATTGGTACCTGTGTTTATCACTAAAAATAGATAATATTGGCCAATGACCAGTACATCAGGGTCGGCCTTAGGCATAGGCAAACTAGGCAGCTGCATAGTGCCTCCGATTGGTGGGGGCCTTGAACAGGACTAAAACAAATTTAGAGAAAAAATGCAAAACTTGAATCAGATCTCAAACACAGTAGAGCACTATGACTCTGTCTAACTCTGCTACGAAATTGCAACCTATAAATTTCAGTTATTTGTCGATTTTGATATAGACATAAGCAGATTTTAATGAATTGCGTACCATAGACATATATGACTATGTTGCGTACATTTTTTTTTGCTGTTAATTCTTTTTAATTTTGTGTTTATTTCATATAAAACCACCAAATTCACTTCTCTCAAAAGGCCAGCCCTGCCTATTACCCTCAGACGTACTCTGTCCGACTCCACGCAAGTAAGAAAAAAAAACGAACTTTCCCCACCCCCTTCCTCACTTGTCAGTTACTCGAACACATCAAGCGTGTCGTCATAAGATGGCCAGCACAAGACCACGACTTGGGCAAGGAGAGCGGGTTCTGATGTCATTCAAGTCAGGGTGACCAGGACAGACATAGCACGACACGCTTGGCTGGTCAGTGATGACACAACTCCCCCCCCCCCCCGATAAACCTTCTCCAGACTCGTTTCACCCGAGGCCATAAATTATAATCTAGAACGATTCGTCTCGTTTTTTTTTTATTTTCTAAAGTTTTGGAGATTTTCCTACATTGTGTTCAGGGCCTTCGCATGGAGGGGGCCTCGCATAGTACTAAAAATTTTTTAAGAGAAAAATTTCGAAACATGGATTAGATCTAAGGTATAGTAGAACTCTATGGCTCTATGTCAACTAGCCTAGCTCTAAGTCTCTAGTATAAACATAGTAGAACTCTATGGCTCTATGTCAACTAGCCTAGCTCCAAGTCTCTAGTATAAACATAGTAGAACTCTATGGCTCTATGTCAACTAGCCTAGCTCTAAGTCTCTAGTATAAACATAGTAGAACTCTATGGCTCTATGTCTACTAGCCTAGCTCCGTCTCTAGTATAAACATAGTAGAACTCTATGGCTCTATGTCTACTAGCCTAGCTCTAAGTCTCTAGTATGATTCAAGGTTTATTCAGGAATGTTTAGATCTACTTCTGTACGGGCAACTCGCGTCTGGCTCAAGAAAAACTGGTCGCCCCCATCTCCGTTACGTGGATGTGATAAAACGGAATTTTTAAATCAGTGAACATTGATACTGACCATTGGGACATAGCCTTAGACCGCGCACTAGTTGGAGAGAGACGGTGACCAAGAAAGCTATAGACAGCGAGAAAACATTGGCATCAGCTCTTGAAGAAAAGCGTGCCATACGGAAAATGGACGGCTCCTGGAATCTACAACCAAATGGAAAGCCACCTTGACCTGCAATATATATGTGGACGGGAGTGTCTCTCCAAAATAAGGTACACTAGATATCTGAGTTACATTTCACCTACAAATACTTTCTGGCTGGAAGATATCTGAGTTACATTTCACCTACAAATACTTTCTGGCTGGAAGTTCAGCTATGAAAGTCTATGTCTGTCTGTCTCTCAACAATTGCTGTTTGAAAACTTACTTGGTAAAAGCTTACAAAAGTGGAACATTACTTTGACAGTAGAAATGTTCTTAACAGAACAGACAGCGAGAAAACATTGGCATCAGCTCTTGAAGAAAAGCGTGCCATACGGAAAATGGACGGCTCCTGGAATCTACAACCAAATGGAAAGCGCCACCTTGACCTGCAATATATATGTGGACAGGAGTGTCTCTCCAAAATAAGGTACACTAGATATCTGAGTTACATTTCAAAAATTTAAAAAAAGGAGAATAATCTGACCCAGGAAACTACAGACCAGTATCACTTACCAGCATCACATGTAAAATCCTAGAACACATAATATATAGCAACATCATAAACCACTTAGACAAACATAATGTCCTCACACCATACCAACATGGCTTTAGGAAATATAGATCATGTGAAACACAACTAATAGGACTAATTGATGATTTTTCACAAGGTTTAGATAATAGTGAACCAAGAGATGCTATCTTACTAGATTTTTCTAAGGCTTTTAACAAAGTTCACCACCATAGTTTGCTTAAAAAATTAAAATATTTCGGCATTAATGGTCCACTGCATCAGTGGATAAAAGATTTTCTGATAGGGAGAGAACAAACTGTAATAATAAATGGCTCTAAATCAACACCGATAACAGTAAACTCAGATGTACCTCAAGGAACAGTCTTGGGTCCACTACTATTTTTAATTTACATAAATGATTTACCAAATTGCATTACTTCAGGAACAAAAGTCAGATTATTTGCAGACGATTGCATAATATATAGAACAATAAAAACAACACAAGACACAGATATTTTACAAAGAGAATTAGATGAATTACAGAAATGGGAATCAAATTGGAGCATGTCTTTCCACCCAGAAAAATGTCAGTTGTTAAGAGTAACAAAAAAACTAAAACAAATTAATGCCACTTATCTTATTCATGGCAAACCAGTAACACAGACTAAAAACGCAAAATACCTAGGTGTTATAATAAATGAAAAACTGTCATGGAATCCACATATTGATGAAACTAAAAAAAAAATCAAACAAAGCATTAGGATTTATTAAAAGAAATTTCTATAAATCAAATAAGAACATAAAACTAAAATGTTATTTAACCTTGGTTAGGCCAATAATAGAATATGCATCCTCCGTTTGGGACCCCTCAACTCAAGAAAACATTAAGAAACTGGAACAGACACAAAATAGAGCAGTGAGATTCATAACAAACGAATATTCACATTTGACTAGAGTAACACCTTTAGTAAAATCACTAAATTTAGAAAGCCTTCAGGACAGAAGGCTCAAAAGTAAAGTAGCAATCATACATAAAACACTGAACCATAATCTTCAAATACAAAAACAAAATTTAATAAAATACTCTGAAAGACACAAAGATAAAGGCACATTCCTCATCCCATATGCTAGGACAAATTTGTACAAATACTCCTTCTTCCCTAGTAATATTAGAGCATGGAATGGGTTGCCTGAGCTAGCCAGGAAATCCAGTGACTTGGCAGAATTTAAGTCATTGGTTAATATTCATGACTAAATGCATGACGCGTAGGACGTAATCATCTTCTTTTTTAAAGTAACGTCTGTATTATAAAGAAAACAAAGGAACTAGTCCTTAATATTGGTCCGTAAAGCGGTCGAGGTAACCTAATGAATTACTTTAGAGTAGTTTTTGAAACTCATTTAGAGCACTTTATTTCTGGCCTTAAATATCCCGACGTAGTCCTCAGGCCCATCGTCACCACACAAAGGTATTCTTTGCTAAAGCCTTGACCATGACCGCTTCCTCTTTTTTTGTTAAGGCCATTGTCTACCAAAGGCGACTGAAATAGCCAGTGGGCAAAGAGATATATCAAACTGCTGTCTTCTAGTTTAGCCTCAATGGTTACTTTTTTACCTTTACTTTTGATCACGTGACGTATTTACTCAATGTTTAAGAAATTGCTATACTCCTGTCGACTCAAGGGCGGATTACTGGGAGGGACTTCTCAGTCGATTGTCAATAGTTCAATTTTAATTATGCTCCAACACACATTCACAGTAGCAATATCGAAGAGATGGTTTGTCAGAGAGAGAAGAGAGAGGGAGAGTAAGAAAAACCAGAGAGAGAGAGAGAGAGAGAGCGAGCGACTGGAGTGCAATAAATAAAAGTTTGGCCTCCTTCAGTCGTAAAACGACGATAGTTCATCCCGTGGAACACTTTTTTCATGTGACTCTAGAGCCCATATCCTGGGGAGACATTCCCGTCCACATATGGGTTAGCCAGTTAGGGCTTTGGATAAGTGAGATGAAAGCATGGGCAATATTTATGATCGGTGTCGATGTCGCCCACACAGCAGTTCCCCTGTCTCCACGCAGCTGATGTGTTCAAGGGGAACGGGGATATCCGTACCCCTATATAACGATAGACTGGCTAATTAAAAATTAAACATGTAAATATACCAAGTAATAGCTACACCTATAGCATAAATAGTAACAACAGCAAATTACGGTTAAATTTACTTTTTTTTTCACCCCTGTAGAGTTGACACCATCAAATCCTATAGAGCTTGGCATTTGATGGTAATATTCTCATTACTTTAACTTCATTTTTTTTCCCTACAGGCTTTAACTAGATTTGTCAAATTAAAGTACAAAAACGGATTTTTTTTTTATCTCTATTTTGTTTAAAAGTAGCAATGAGCGGATTTAGTTGACTCTGTATGCCAGTGACTATTAAAGTAAACTAAGAATTTGAACTTTTTGTTTTGGTTAAAATTCGCATTATTATTTATTTTTTATTAAATGAAAGCTGACAATGCCGTTTTTTTTTATTGCTATTAGGATTGGCGTTTTCCATATTGAATGATACCCAGAAATGACTATTGTGTCTGTTTTTAAGGAGATTTGCACCAGTTTTCAGAAGATTTTAATAATTTCAGTAGATTTTCATGAATTTTTTTTGTATATTTTACAATTTCAGGAGAATTCCAGAAACCCATAAGTTAAAATGGTTTACTTTAATAATTTACACCTAGAATTCGCGAGGGGCCTATGAAAGTGCGGGCCCACTGCGGCCGCATAGGTTGCAGTGGCCTAAGACCGGCCCTGTCTACAGTGCAATTAGCCTGCTACTCTTCCGCTAAAAAAAATTCGAAAACCAAATCTGCTATTCAATGGAGTCCAGCGACTGCTAGAAAATGGTAAAATGCTTTAGTTTTTGTATTGAAGGGGAAGGGAAACCACAAAACCTCTTTTGGCTACGCTCATGAAATTTGGTGACTGTAGTTTGCATAGGTTGGCTGCACTGGGGCAGTAAATAAAGTTTCCCTTTCAGACAATGAGGTCTGAGGCAAGTGATGGTTTGAAGACCCTCTCCTCCCGTCTACGCCCATGTGTTATATTATAGGTGTAAGCTTAATTCTCTACAAAATATATAATGTTTGATAACGCATCGAAAACTGGATGTATGCATTCGTAGGATTACATAATGTATTTTATTCATATATGTATGTAGTCTGAAAACTATATACAAGACAATAGAAGCCTACTGAGTTTGAAGCTTTTTAGTATTACTTATAGATTACAGATCTTTCCTTAAAAAAATAAGATTGTTATGCTTTAGGCATTTCATGTGTCAATCTAGTCAAGCATGTTGATCTGTGACTTAAAATATGCTAATCATTGGCTTTCCTGGCTGACTCAGGCAACCCATTCCATTAAAAGATAAGAGAAAGCAGAACAGTTAGAGAGGCACTTACTTAATGTGAAAAGCTCTTGCTTCCTCCTAGTAAATTCTCAAAAAAAGCGTTTTGTATATGAATATACCATGACCCATTATTTGAAATATAAATCTCCTTTCATTAAATATCGGATGTGACAGCATAATATACATTTGTGTAATTATTGTAATAATTTTCATCATTAATGACTTCATACTAAGCATAAGTTTGCCATTAATTATAATAGTATAAAAATTGATTTAGATCTAGATTTATTTTTCAATTAAATATTTTTTTGTAAACCTTAAGTATAGTATTTTTAGATATGTTATTAGAAATAAACAAAAAGAAACTTGCTTTTTTTTTCAAATCGCAGAAAGTAAAGCTTTATACCCATATTGAGCTGTGAGTAAGTTGGGTGGTTTGCAATTTCGCGGCTGTGTGTATGTGTTAAAGTTAATTGTTAAAGAGCTAATTGTCGCGCCTATTTTTTTTTGCTGCGTTATATCAATGTTTTCTAGCTTAACCTCTCTCATCCCTCTTTTTTGTAAAATTTCATTGGAACCATTAAAAGACGGGGGAGGAAAGGAGTAAAAAAAAAAAAATGGGAAAGCCATCAAAGACCCATGCCGACAAGCAAAATGATTAGGCCAAATACAACCTCGAAGACATCAAAGCAGTCCATGCCGCTCGTGCATAGCAGAAAGTACGGTTTAACGTTTTGCAAATGATAATACGTACAGTGTATAGTGTTTTTTTTTTGTTGATATTCTTGTTGAATTTCAAACAAAATTAATTGTAATATGAATTAAAAAAAAAACAAAAGACAAGAAAACGGGTTCGGGCCTTTGTGTCTTGCTGCTGTCACTTTTTTTAAGTTGTCTGCCCACCGGGCATTTGCCCGTTTGCCCATATAGCCAGTCCGCCCCTGCCACAGGGTCCTTTTAATCACGTGAACTTCTGTAATGTACTTTAGTAGAAAAAAAATACACTAGCAAGGCCCATTTTTAGCCCATGGACTGTAAATATGTAAAATAGTTAAACGCCAGTCAGGCATGCCTTCAGAAAGTTATTACCTTAGAGATATCCATTACATTTCATTTAGTCCCATGTATTTATTCTAGTCATAACAAAGCAATACATTTTAGAAAGCTCAGAGTATAGCTTTATGTATAGGTTATGGGAAGTATGGCTTACTTAAACGTTATCATTTTCTTTATTGAAGTAACGTCTGTAGTTTATAAGATAAAATAAATCCAGTTCAAAATGTATTTTTTGTGTGTGTTAGTTTAGCAGCTTAAGAATGTCACAGAGTTGCACCCACACATGTCTTCAAATCAAAACACAGGCCACAGGCTAATGTCCGGAAGCACGATGAGTCCGCAGAATTTGACCCCACGGAAAACAAAATGAATTGAACGAGAATTGGACTATCACAGGATAACTTACCTGTATGTAACACATGAGGCCATTTTCTGAAGTTCATTTTTTTTTAATGACAGAGATAAGGTGAGTTCAAAATAACGGCCTAGTAATTTGAGGAATCTAAATATATCTGGGTCGTTAATTAAGTAAATTAAAGAGTTGGAGACTTTGACATCAGGGGCGTCTCAGGGCTTATATCTTTATGGGTTGTTTAGAGGGCTTATATCTTTATGAGTTGTTTAGAGGGCTTATGTCTTTATGAGTTGTTTAGAGGGCTTATATCTTTATGAGTTGTTTAGAAGGCTTATATCTTTATGAGCTGTTTAGAAGGCATATGTCTTTATGAGTTGTTTAGAAGGCTTATGTCTTTATGAGTTGTTTAGAGGGCTTATATCTTTATGAGTTGTTTAGAAGCTTATGTCTTTATGAGTTGTTTAGAAGGCTTATGTCTTTATGAGCTGTTTAGAAGGCTTATATCTTTATGAGTTGTTTAGAAGGCTAATGTCTTTATGAGTTGTTTAGAAGGCTTATATCTTTATGAGTTGTTTAGAGGGCTTATATCTTTATAAGTTGTTTAGAGGGCTTATATCTTTATGAGTTGTTTAGAGGGCTTATGTCTTTATGAGTTGTTTAGAGGGCTTATATCTTTATGAGTTGTTTAGTCGTAAAGTCTTGGCACACGTCTTAACATCTCAGTCCATAGAGTAACTGTTGAATGTTGAGTGAATGTTGAATGTTGAGTGAATGTTGAATATTGAGTGAATGTTGAGTGGATGTTGAATGTTGAGTGAATGTTGAATCTTGAGTAACTGTTGAATGTTGAGTGAGTGTTGAGTGAATGTTGAATGTTGAGTGAATGTTGAATAAGTGAATGTTGAGTGAATGTTGAACGTTGAGTGAATGTTGAATAAGTGAATGTTGAGTGTTGAGTGAATGTTGAGTGAATGGTGAATGTTGCGTGAATGTTGAATGTAGATCACCAAGGGACCATTCTAATCACGTGAACTATTGCAACCTACTTTAGTAGACATATCTCCAACAAAAAATAACCTAACAAGGCCCCCCCCCTTTTTTTAAAGCCAGTGTATTGCAGCTTACGTTTCCACCAGATACTAAACGACATTACGTTTAGTTACCTCAGCAAGCTGACATCTATAGGATGGCGTTAGAAAACCTTGGTTTGATGCAGCTTCACTCAATAAAGACCACTTTTTTTTTTTTTTTTTTTTTTACAAAGCTTATTCAAATTTTGTCACGTATTTTCCCCCACTAGCCATTCTTGGATCAATTTGATACTCTGCACAATTATTCATTGTCAATGACAACACACGAGACAATTAAAAAATTAACATATTAGTTAATTAATAAGCGGTAATTGATAATTATAGAGAAAGGAAGATAAATCTTGCAGTATTACGATATATGGCAATAATTGTGTGGTTCATTTTCTTATATAAGCTTTATTTTTTTTTATTATTTTTTATTATTTTATTTGTGTATATTTAATTTGTGTACTGTTAGGTTCGTCACACTAAACCTGTGTCACAACGGTCTGAGAGTGTGCCGCACACGTTTCTTTTGTCTGACCTGCAGACATGACTGATTACTTCAACACCAACGCAAAAAAAAATAAAAAATGTTACGATAACATCTTAGTATAGTGGACATTACATTTTTAAAATTTTCAACATGATTTTTTTTTAAAGCAATGGCGAGATAAGGATATCCTTTTTAAAGCACAATGAAATCGTATTCAATGAGATATACTTGGAGTTGGCAATAGTCGAGGCAGGTAGTTTTTATCCATTTTCTTTTTATTTAGATTTTTCCCTTAATATATTGATTTATTATTGAATAGGCTAAATAATAAGGTAATAATAAGGCTTGTCTTCGAGTCCGATAATTAATGAGGAATGTAGTGTATCCAGTGACTACGCAGCCTCAGCTGCGACCCACATATTTTGCCACCTCCAGTTGTCCGTTGGTGGTCGATTAGGATTTTCTTTTGGTCTAAATGTGTATCACGCGGCCTTTAAAAGTGACCTCCTGTTTCGTTCTAATGCCGCCTCAACCAGGTGTTCTCTTCTATTTCAGTTAATAAAATAATCATAATGAACTGCCAAGAAAGACCCACAAACTGAAAATCATTCTTCTAGTTTGAAGTTGAAAAAAAAGCATATTTTCTGTGACTCTGTGTACATGATGGTAGTTGTGTAGTGATTGCTTCGAGTCGACCTTAGCCTATTTCAGATTGATTTGTACCAGATTGTTGTTGTTGTTGCATTACCTTAACTTTAAGGTGTTTTGCCTTGCTTTTTCTAATTCAAAGGCTCCTTTTCTTGCACTTACTGTTTGCCTTAATATAGATCTAAGGTTGTTAGCCTTGTATTAACTTTAAAGATTCTAGATGGTTTAAAACACAAAAAAATAAATATCGAAATTGTATTGGAAAGATAGTCCCATACAATCAGTTTAAGGTCAACATAGTCCCACTTATCAATGAGTTGTCAGGGTATTTTGCTAGTACTTATAAAATAGAACGATGTATTGGATACTGATATAGAACAAAAGTTAGACAGGAAATGACGACAGTTTTAGGTAAGAGATTTAGTTACTGTAGAAACTGGTCATGACATCTTCCTATCAGAGAATAAACCTTATTATTATAGACTATAGAAGAACGACTTGTGAATTAATTAATGTCAGTGATCCAGTAGCTGATAGAATTCGCTAGTGTTGGACGTGTTGAATTTTTATATTATACTTAGTTATTACGTTGTATTAGTACTGCTTATGTTGCAAGGCTCACTATCTGTCTTCACTACAAATGTATTTAACTGCGTTCTTCTTACTAGGAGAGCTAGTGCGTTTTCTATCTTAATAAATATCCTATGTGATAATGTTGGGATAGACTTTCTAGACAGTAGAGCATGTCCATCTTGTATGAGCTTAAACTTAGATCTAGATCTGGTCTTTTCCATCAGTATGTCCACTTGAAAAAAATCAAGGGAGCTATATTATACTTTAGTAGTGGGATCATTGACCCCTCCTATTGTTTGATTATTTTTCTTTTGTCCAGAATGTGGCCAGAGGTCATTGTGTTGATGATCACCACAGCTGTGGCCGTCTATGCGGACATCAATATCCCTATTACTGGCCACTGGAGCGGAGGATTTCAAGGCAAAGGCTGCTTCGACATCACACAAGAGATGCACTCCTGGACAGTTACGTTGACTTTTGACCAGCCTCTGACAAGTCTAGATGTAAGTAGGCCTGGGCCTATGCCTACGATTTAAAAAAGAAACAGCAGGGGGGTATGTCAAACATAGTCTCTCACTGCAGAAGTTAAACTCTCAATAGTGAATGCTGATCTTAATAGAAAATGTTGACTCCAACCGTTGACTCTTAAAGGGAATATCGACATAGGACATTTAAGTTTGGTCGTTTTCTAAGAAAGTTTCTGTTTCTTATGTATTTTTAGAACACAATTATTGTTTCCAATTAATCCAACAGATAATATATATATTTTAATTTTATATTTTTAATGAAAAACGATGAAAACCAAATTAAAAAAATAAAATCATTTTTATTGCTATATGTTCTCACGTTACCAATTTTTAAAATGTTATAGTATTCTTTTTTTTTCTTGCTTTTTTGTGTGTTGATTACTTTTTTAAGGAAAAAAATTCTTTTATACTTAGTTTATAATTGCAATAAAATTGATTAACATCTAGATATAACATGAATCAGGGATCACTGAATATAAGAATACTTGTTTTACTAATGTAAAGTATATCAAGGATTAATTTCCTGTTGTATACTATGCTGCTGGATAACAACTTGGGTGAGATTGAGATATTTATGTCGCTGAGATGTAATCAGAAATTCGTTGGAATACTTTCCCTAAAAATTTTGCTAGATTCTGTCACATGAGTCACGTTAAAATAAATCATCTCAATACCTATCAAAAGATAAAAGGCCTACTGCTGCAGGAGTGAACAATCGTAAGCTATGCTAGAATGAAATCACCCGCAGATTGAGATTACAATTATTTACATGTCAGGAACCATCCACCCTGACTGGGTCAACAACCAACAAACTTTTCTTTAATATGAGATGGGTCAAACATTCTGACTTTTTCTAATGGGGACAAACATTCCGACCTTTTCTAATAGGGACAAACATTCCAACCTTTCCTAATGGGGACAAACATTTTGACCTTTTCTAATGGGGACAAACATTTCGACCTTTTCTAATGGGGACAAACATTCCGACCTTTTCCAATGGGGACAAACATTCCAACATTTTCTAATGGGGACAAACATTCCGACTTTTTCCAATGGGGACAAACATTCCTACCTTTTCCAATGGGGACAAACATTCTGACCTTTTCCAATGGGGACAAACATTCCTACCTTTTCCAATGGGGACAAACATTCCTACCTCTTCCAATGGGGACAAACATTCATACCTTTTCCAATGGGGACAAACATTCCTACCTTTTCCAATGGGGACAAACATTCTGACCTTTTCCAATGGGGACAAACATTCCTACCTTTTCTAATGGGGACAAACATTCCTACCTTTTCCAATGGGGACAAACATTCCTACCTTTTCCAATGGGACAAACATTCTGACCTTTTCCAATGGGGACAAACATTCCTACCTTTTCCAATGGGGACGAACATTCTGACCTTTTCCAATGGGGACAAACATTCCGACCTTTTCCAATGGGGACAAACATTCTGACCTTTTCCAATGTTGACAAACATTTCGACCTTTTCCAATGGGGAATAACATTTCAACCTTACCCAATATGGACAAACATTCTGACCTTTTCCAATGGGGACAAACATTCCGACCTTTTCCAATGAGGACAAACATTTCAACCTTATTCAATATGGACAAACTTTCTAACCTTTTCAAATGGGGGCAAACATTCCGACCTTTTCCAATGGGGACAAACATTCTGACCTTTTCCAATGTGGACAAACATTCCGACCTTTTCCAATGGGGACAAACATTTCAACCTTACCCAATGTGGACAAACATTCTAACCTTTTCCAATGGGGACAAACATTCCAACCTTATTCAATGAGGACAAACATTCTAACCTTTTCAAATGGGGGCAAACATTCCGACTTTTTCCAATTTCTCTTAGACTGCACCTTGAGAGAGAAAGAAAAAGAGAGGGAGAGAGAGAGAGAGAGAGAGAGAGAGAGAGAGAGAGAGGGAGATAGAGAGATTGAGAGAGAGAGAGGGAGAGAGAGAGGGAGGGAGGGAGAGAGGGGGAGGGAGAGAGAGGGGGAGGGAGAGAGAGAGAGAGAGAGAGAGGGAGAGAGAGAGAGAGAGAGGGAGAGAGAGATAGAGAGGAAGGGAGAGAGAGAGAGAGGGGGAGAGAGAGGAAGAGAGAGAGAGAGAGAGAGAGATAAAAGCTTAATATTCGAGGACTGTAATATTAAGAAATCTCTAAAGGATATCTGAAGTTTATTGTAGAGATCTGAATCGTTCTTACCGAATATCTAAATATGTTATAATGTACTCACGTTAAAACACTGTTCATTCAGACCTGCTCATAAAAAAGCTAAATTAGCAGTACATAAGAATGGTGATTTTATTCTTACTAACAGGTGTACACGGCGGACATTGTCCAGACACTGGACGGCGGTAAGGTGTTTGTCTTACATAACAAGGCCTGGAATAAAGATGAGCACGTCGGTGACCAACTCTGTATAGAGTTTCAAGGACACGGTGAGTAACACCACATTCAAGCTTATACTTCTGAAATCCACTATAGAACTATTTTTATATAAATGTCGACATGTCTTTAAAAAATGTGGTAAAAGGGTAGTAATTTTAACAATACGAGTAGTAATTAAACATTTTGTAAACAATTAATAAGAAAGACGTTTTTAAGGCTAAATACTGTCCCGATTCATACTTCATTGAAAAATATTGCTTTACTTTGGAAAAAAAAAACAATCACACACACACACACACACACACACAGAGTTCCTACGTATAATCAGTTGTTTCTCTATCGTAAATAAAGATGTATTTTTAGCGGCCCCCGAAAGGGGAAAATACGCTATTAGTTTTGTGTGAAATGTCTGTCCGTCTGTCCGCCGTCCGTCCCGGTTTAGATCTCGTAAACTAGAAAAGATAGTGAAAATCTGACATCATAATATTTTAGTATATTCAAAGTTCTGATGCAACGGTTACTTTTTTCTTTTCTAAAAGCGAAAAATCTAATTTTTAAAATCACTTATGCAAGCAGGTTTTTTTAAATAAAAATACACAATTTTTACAACTATTCACTATTAATAGTAACAAACACGGTAGGCTCCTTATTAAGGGAGATATATATTTACCATATTTTTAACACATTTATGCAAATGGTTTTACACTTTTTGTTAAAAATTATTTTTTTTTTTACATTTTTATTGCTACGTTATATTAATACATTTACCCAATAATAATGTTTACTTTTTTTTAAGAGAAAAAAATCTATTTAGTATGCATATAAGTTAGACATAATTTAAAACAACAATTAATAAGTAGGTTTTCATATTATCACGTGAACTGCAGTCATATAACACCAAACTAAAGGAATTTTTTAATTTTTTTTTTTTTACGAAATGTTTTTTTGTTTTGTTTTGAGGATTTGAATAAGAGATTGACCCTTTACAATACAATTAGATCAATTAGATATTCATTATAAGACATTAGTTAGGCCAATTTCACATTCAACTTCACATTCACTTTCACCTCAGATTTGGTTTGCTGGACCGTTGGGGCACCACACAATATCTGTCAACCTTCTTTCTCCATTCTTCTCTGTCATTTGTCTTTGATATAATTTAATTCTGATATTCTTTCTGAAAATATTGATACCTGTCTTTTTACCTACCTGGGTGGACCACTTTAGGGGACGATTTTGAGTTTGTGTTTCCACACAAACTGTCTTTGTAACCTTGTTTCTACAAATATTTCGATACATAGTGATATTAGTTTATATATCATTGCACCAACATAAAACAATGAAGGAAAATATTATAAAGCTTTTGGCACAATGTATATTGTCCTCTGTAAGAAGACTGAACCTTGTATTGTACTAAATATTATCAAGAATTATGTAGCTTTTAAGTCACTGCACAATAAGACCCACTGCCCACATCACCTGACAAAACGAAATGTACAATTAACAATTTTCTTAAACTACCATCCATGTGTCCCTGTCCCGGGTAAACCTTACCATCTTTATATGCTATCGTTAATTACAACCAGGGACAGTAGTCACGTTAAGAGGTCCTGGTAGAAATCTACCGATCAATTATGTCAATTCGAGTTGCTGATAGAACATTTCTATGCGTCTCTATTTTAAAGTGTGACTTCTGTGTCAAACAGTCGCATTTATCAATAACTTTGGTAAAACAAGATTTTAAAATAAGTTATTCACTAATTCTATAATATATATATTTATACTTGATGCTTTAAAAATGTTTAGTAAATTAACTTTCCCTTGTTTCCAAATTCTTGCTAGGATCTGGAGACATCAGTCCGGTAGTAACCGGTGCTCTTCAGGCTGGTGACGTCAGCGGCAACCCTATCACAGGTAAAGTAGACTTTAATACTTCATGGGAGAGTTACAGAGCCCTTACGGCTTGAATTTCTGAAGAGTTTTTCTGGACTGTTCTCTGTATTCTGGTCTAAAAAAATCGGCCTCTATTTTAGAGTGATACTTTAACATCTAATAAACTTTCTGGCTAGGACACCATCAGCAGCGTCAATCTTTGACCTCACCAGCATTATTTATTTTAAAAACCATTAGCAGCATCTGTCTTTGACACCATCAGCAGCATCAATCTTTAACATCACCAGCCTTATTTATTCTTAATACCATTAGCAGCATCTGTCTTTGATACCATCAGCAGCATCAATCTTTAACATCACCAGCATTATTTATTCTTAAAACCATTATCAGCATCTGTCTTTGACACCCTCAGTAGCATCAATCTTTAACATCACCAGCATTATTTATTCTTAAAACTATAAGTAGCATCTGTCTTTGACACCCTCAGCAGCATCAATCTTTGACAAAGAGCTAGTCACTTATTTTTTGATTTCCTGAAAAGGGGTAGATCAAAATTAGGTATGATACACATTTAAAACAAACCACCTCACATACAAACAATAAAGAAAGAAAGATAGAAATTATAATGATCAGTCTAAAAAAAAAAAAGTGTATTTTAGTAGAGCCTAAATAGAAACAAGTGCTACACTTCGCGAAACGAAAAAAACACTACACAAAGGCCTAATGGCCTCGATTCTTATTTGTGCTAGTCCAGCATCGTTTTTTTTTTTTCATTTAGCTTGAAACATAAATCTGTCATTGCTTTCAGGGACACCAACACCCACAGCCACTACTTCAACGACCACATCTTCTACCACATCGACCACCTCAACGACAACGTCAACTACAACACCATCGACCACACACTCAGTGACGCCAACGCCAGCTGGTACATGCTTCTTATATTTAATTAACACATTTTGCTGTAGACTCTTGATCCGTTTTTTTTTTTCTTACAGAACAAAGCTCGAAGTAAGAGCATACACAAAATTAACTAAAATAAGATTCTGAATTCTTACAGAACAAAGCTGGAAGAAAGAGTATACACAAAATTAACTAAAATAAGATTGTGCTAATGTTTTAAGATGGGGCATGGTGGCTGAGTGGTAAAGCGCTCGGCTTCCGAACCTAGGGGTATCGGGTTCGAATCTCGGTAAAGGCTGAATTTGGGTATTATTAGGACGCCCCTTAGTCCAGCCAACTCTAATGGGTACCTAACACTACTCGGGGAAGGTAAAGGCAGTCGGTCGTTGTTCTGGCCGCATGACACCTTTGCTCGTTAAGCCTTGGCCTAAAAGAAACATGATCTTGACATGATCTGCGGCCTAAAAGAAACATGATCTTTACATTATCTGCCTGTTTGATCATAAGGCCTGTTAAGGGAATAATTTTCCTACTTAATACTATTGGGTATATTATAAGGCGTTGTCTTCACTTAGGCAGTATTTCACGGGATTACGCTGCGAACTGTCCGCCGAGGTTCTATTTAAATTCTCTTTTTGCCGTCTGCGCCTTCTTCGGCAAGCGCTTTTCTTTGGCACACGATCTTCGTAATAATTCTCAAACTGTCTCTTTCAGAGCCTTTGGTTTCCTGCTCAGCACGACTATAGAACAACAAGCCAATGTCCAAGTGAATACCTTTTAAAATACAGAGATATATAAGGGAAAGATCCGCACAATTTTTGTCGTATCTCTTGATAATACAAGTTTTATTTTCCTTTTTTATATAAACATATTTAATTAATTACCACCAATTAATGAACTATTTGGTTAATATTTTTATATATATTCATGTGTTGTCCTCAACAATGAATAATTGTGCAAAGTTCTAAATTTGATCCGAGATTGGGAAGTAGGAGAAATAATGTATGCAAGATTTGTACCAGACAGACAAGGCGAGTTGTTACTAGCTTTGAGATAAGTAGTGAAGATGTAAGGGAAAATACTAGTCTTCCTATGGCTACATCTTGGCTTACGTCCTAAATATATCAAAGAGACGCAGTGATGCTTAGATGAAAACCTCAGGTTCAAATCCAATCAAACCAATCCTTTAGCATTCGATTAACAGAGATCTACAAGAAAGTCTATTCATGTAACCTTTGGCCAGAGATAATGAATTTTATTCTTTTCATACCTTTTTTTGTTTGTTTTGGAAGTAGTCTTTGGTAGAATTCAAATGAAATAATAAAATGCACACAAACTAAAACCTCTCTACAACAAAAGACAAACCCCAATGTATATGGTAATGACTCCTAGGTATTTTCCATTTATCCACAACGGAACATCGATAACTGCTAATCATGTAATATTATGTTTTCAGGTGATACGTCATCCCATTCAACAACAGCCAGTGCATCTGCAAGTACTGCTAGTAAGTTTTTTTAACAATATATATCAATTAACTGCACATTCGTATGAACTACTTTAAAAAATTCAAAGTTCTAGCTACGACTTATAGTGAATTAAATATATACCAATTATATACAATGCTTTTTGAAAAAAAAGCGTATTTTGAGCTAATTAATGAACAAATCAATTGCTGTGAAGGCAGGTTTGGTAGGAGTTTGTCTAGAACGTAATGTTTGAACACAACTCACACCCAAGGGGGCTCTTACGAGTTAATGTAAACATAAACTCCCATTTTGATTCTAGTTTGGTATTATAGAAACTTTTTTGAGTGTGTAAAAGGGGTCGGGGATTACTTTGCGTGAACTTTTCCATTTTGTTTTAAAGTTGGAAGTTTACTTCAGTTGTTGTTGGCCTCCCCTTCAGTCGTAGAGCGACTATGGTTCATCTCGTCCAACACTTTTTCATGTGACTGTGGAGCCCTGTTTTGGAAAGACACTCCCGTTCACATATACCGTAGTTTAGGGTGGCTTTAGCTTTGGTGCTAGAGGAGCCAGCCATTTTTCGTTTGGCACGCTTTTCTTCCAGAGCTGGAGCCCTATATAATGTTTAGATGGATTTTGGTGTTAAAACAGGATCACAATTGCATTAAAACGTTTCTCTACTTAGCATAATGCAGTATCTCTGCTAGCGAATAAAGGTTTGAATTACTAACATTTTAAATCTCCGAAATAACTTATGTAATCATTTTATTCCTAATTCTCAGCGCCAACAGCTTCAGCTCTTACGACAAGTCACTCACCTAGAAGTAAGTCGTTGTCTTGATTTCCAAGATAGTTTAGTAGGAACTAGCCTTTACACCTGCACCTTGTATTTCAATCCAGGTACGTCATTCCAGTAGTGACAAACAATGAGACAATCTCACAACTGAGCTGGTATTGGTATTTAACAAGAATAACAGGAAGAACAAGAAAATTTATTCATTAGAATCCCCCAGTCTTTGTTTTCACATGAACTCTATATCCACTCATTTGTTTCTAATCCGTGCCGCTGATTCATAAGGTGTGATAGTTAGTAAACAATTCTTAAAAGAATTCTAAATTTCATTGGGTTCTAGAATCATAGTGTCACAAAACAACTTGTTATTAACAACACGGTACGCGTCTTGATACCAGACAGCCTCCTTGGTAGTTCCAAGACAGCATATGAGGCAGACTTATCTGGTGACATTGTGTGAACCTGAACCGACCAAAATTCTAGTCTATACTCCAACCCTCTTGGACAGTGTCCTGGTTATTAAACTTTTACCAATGAGTCATACTCGTAATGGAGGCTTTCATTTAAGTATACTATTTCTCAACAGCTACGCTGCCCCCTAGTCGTACCTACGACTCAGACATGGTATTTGTGGAGGACAAGGGAGACTTCTTTTACGCCGAATTTAAATTCACTGTGGATGAGGAGATGTTGGGCTGGATAGTGAACATTACATTTGATGGACCCATCAACTTTATTGAGGTCTGTCTGGACAGTTTCTTCATTCATATAATCACGTTTTTAGCATTTAGAGCGATAATTATAATAAAATAGAATTTTAAGAAAAGTGTAGCCAACCTTACTACAGCAACATCAGCCACAACGAAAAGATTGATTCTCTAAAAGATTGATTCTCTAAAAGATTCTCTAAAAGATTGATTCTCTAAAAGATTAACTCTCTAAAAACTTTTATTCCCCTTCTCAAGAAAGTAAAGTTCCTCTTTTCAGACTTTGCCATCTATTGGGCAATGCATGTTTAGGTCATCTGTTTCTTACAAACAGGGTGTCATTTGGCCAGCATAATGACCACCCGCGTTTACGTTTCCCAACTAAAGTTGGAAACATATTAGAGTTGGGTCGACTGAGGAGCGCCCTATAAATCCCGAAATTCCAAATCCCAGTCTTCTCAAAGTGAACTGTTTTGCCTAAAACGTCGATGTAACAGCAATGCTTGTATTGATTATTCACTATTGTAACGTTCGATGCAAGTCAAGGGAAGTTTTCCCCTACTTAATTCTGTCGAAGCAGACATTGAACCTTATAGTGAAAAGTAAGTGATTGGAATGACCATGTGAGCTGGCTCCAGAACTATCCGATACGTTTTTAGCATAAACATCGCTTTTCATGTTTTCAGAGCGGTAATGGAGTCATTGAAAAAATATCAGAAGACAAGCTCCACTGGACAATGGTCAGCTTTGGTCACCAGGCGCACTTACCCAAAGGATCAACATATTTACTTTTGTAAGTATTTAACAAGAACAACATGAAAGCTTATTTAACGACTACAAAAAGTGACTGAAAAAAAAAAACTGGCTTTAAAGAACTATAGAGACATCGATATAATTTGATCAATAATCAAAATTAACATTTTCATGAAATTAATATTTTATTTCTCGTCCAACAGTATTGCCGCCAACTATCACGGACACACGATACCCCATGCTCACGCCACAATGACCAATATGGGAAGAGATAAGTGGTCATTTAGTCCTGCACCTACAAGTGAGTAGATACGGTTGATTACAAACTTACCCTACATACGTCAAATTACTCTTGTATTTAACGTATAGCTCCTTATAAGTTAGGCCATAGATTTTTGAAGTCATTAATAATTAATGAGATCAAAGAAATTTCAATTCCAAAACATTTCAAGAAACATTTTTTTTTCTAATGGATTAGGATGTTGTTGGTGATAAAACGCTGAAAACTAAAAAAAAAAATGTCGCAAAATGGCCTTTTTGGATAGATCTAGTTGGCCTCAGAAGATCGTACATGTACCATATGTCCAGATGATTTGGGCCTTTATTGTTCTCTCCTGTTTGAATTATCACAAGATGACAATGTTAAAGTAGTTATACCCTTACAATCATTTCATATATTGCAGGCATTCCGAAGAGCGGTAGCTTCACGATTATAGTTTTTGTAATACGAAACGTCAGTGAAAAATATTTGCATCTTAAACTTTTCTCTTGTTCCCCTTTGTAGCGCCATCTTGAATAACATGTTTTCTAAATTCACCATTTTCTGCCATTCTATGCCTTTTTTAAATTTTTAAAAATTATTTCTTATCATCTGTGCGTCTTTTTTTCCAGGTGATACATCCAAGTACAACTACAACGACGTCCTGTTCAAGTCTATTCTGTTTTATGAAGCTCAAAGAACTGGCAAACTTCCAGCCACGAACAGACTGCCTTACAGAAACAACTCTCTTGTTGGCGACAAAGGAGATGGCGGTGAAGATCTGTCTGGAGGTTACTTCGTAGGTAGGCCTACATTATAGTTCTAGTCCCTAACTAGGAATGATTAAAAATATAATATAACTCCGGCCCAAGGGTGTACAAATGTGTCGGTCATATGTCTGAGATTGAAAATGATTTTTAAAATGTGTTATCGAAGTGACACAATTTTATATTACATTATAGCTCAGAATGTTAAGCAGAAATTGTTGAAAATGTTTAATATTTGTACACGACTAAGAAGAGGTGATCTGTTGGTTGAAACTGTTCTGTTACTTCAGTGACATTTTCAAAATAGATTATGTTTTCATTTAATATATTCAACTGTGTAAGAGTCTATGGCAATCTTTTTTTTCGTCAATTTTTTTAATCAGTGTACTTCATTTTTTGACGTAACATCTTTAAAAACAAAATCAACAATCTACAGGACAATGTATCACCATTGTGAACCATTGATCTGATAGTAATATGATATATGTATGTGTGGTAGGATGATTGTGGTGTCCTACATGCATTGCTTTAAACATGTTGTTTGTTGTTTAACGTGTAGATTTGTTATTAAAAATTAATTTAAATAGCCTTTGAATATTTTGAATAAAGTAGTGCAGCCCCCATTTCAACAAGCTAAGAAAATAAACTATTTATCTTTCTAAACATATTTTTCTATTTAAAAAAAAATCCGAGGTATTTGTTTTTCATGTGCTTACCTTTGTATTTCATAATCTATGGAATTTTTTTTTTTTCCTTATCTCCCTTGACATGGAAACTTGGAATTAACAAAAGCAAGAGATTAAACTGAACAATGAGTTGCTTCTATTTCCAGGTCATGGTCACGTCAAGTTCAACTTCCCCATCGCCTATTCCGCAACCATATTGTCCTGGGGGTACCTGTTATATGAGGAGGCTTATAAAGCTGCAGGACAAGAGGACCATGTCCTAGAAAGTATCAAGTGGGCGCTGGACTATCTGATCAAATGTCACACCAAGCCAGATGAGCTCTATGTTCAGGTCTGAGCAATATTTGAAGATACTTTGCCTTTGTTGCGTTCTAAATCTCTGGTTTGTTTAAATATCTGAATTTCACATGTATAAGAAACTAAAACGAGGGAATGTAGATACATTAACATGCATGACTAGATTGACACCTAGAATTATCTTCTTTCTTGAAGTAACGTCTGTAATCTATAAGATAAGAAGATAAGATATATTACTATTCGTTGTCTTTCATATACACAAGTACTTTCAGGTACTGGGCTCATTAAGTTCTTATTTTTTGTTTAATGGGGCAATTTTATTGAAAAGTGAGTTCTTGGCTTACTACACACATACATTGTTCAGGTACTACATAGGTAAATTATCGAGGTAGTTAACAAGTAAAATGTCGAGGTACATTTTTGAGATGATTGCTTGTTGAGATATTCAATAGATATGTTGTTGTTGATGTGACACAAAGCTATGATCTACTCTACGCTTTGTCACATCATCCGAATCTCTTAGGTCACAATTCATCCAGTTTTTATTTTTTTTTTATTAGTGATGACAAATAAGATTTCTACATTCAAAAAACGAAAAAATGTTTTTTTTTAATACTCGCAATCTTATTAAACTCCAGAAGAGGGCTTCACATTACTCTCCTTGATGGGGGGTGTGGAATGTGAGTGGTAAAGAGCTTGGCTTCCAAGAGGCCTCGGGTTCGAATCTCGGTGAAGATTGTGATTTTTAATTTCGGAATTTAAGGTCGCACCTGAGTGCACCCAACTCTAATGGGTACCTGAATTTAGTTGGAGAGAGTAAACGTGGTTGGTCGTGGTGCTTACCATATGACTCCCAGCTCGTTAACCGTAGGTTAAAGAAACAGACAACCTTTACATCATCTGTCCCATAGATCGCAAGGTCTGAAAGGGGTTACTTTTTACTTTTAAAACTTGCTAAAATATTTTGAATAAATAGCACTACATTTTTTTTTAACTTCAGAGCTAAACAAAGTATTGTAATACTTTTATTGTAGGTCAGTGACTACATTGAAGACTATTGGGCCTGGAACCAGCCTGAATTCTATCTTGGAGAACGACCGCCCTATAAAATAAACGACACGCATCCAGGCACAGACATCGCCATGGAAACGGCTGCCGCCTTTGCTGCGGGCTCTCTTGCCTTCAAAACCAAAGGTGAGGATCCATTGGCCCCATTGATGCATAATGTAGTTTTGTTGTTTTCTTAGCATATTTATGTTTGGAAACACGAGGGCACAAAATAATTTTTTCCTAACGATGTACTCGTCACGTATAGAAATATTACAATTTAGTTTTCTATCATATAACTGCATTAGTGTATTATTACTATTCTATATAATTCTGAATAGGCCCAATACATTAGCATATATAATCATTGCAATGTTAATGTAGTACTCTTAAGAGTTGTACATTTTTACAAAGCTCTATATCATCTCTATGTCTTCTTTCAACCTAATAACACATGAATCAGTCAAAATTGGAACAATTAGTTAATTTAGTACTATATATATATCAGAACGGGAGATAAACCCGTAATTTTCAGTTAAATGTCAGTATTAGAAGGTTACTTCTCTTTGGTAAGCTGTGTTTTAAAAAAAAATATTCTTTTTTCTATTACGTGTTTTGTGATATAAAAAACTTACGAAAATTTCCATTAACTCATCTACGATGCACAACATAATTGCCTTGTTTGTAAGACTCACCATCGCCACTTTTAGTATACATGTACATATGACTTTGGAGCTTCATAAAGATATTAGAATGTACACATCTTCAACTAAATTTATACTTATCTTTGGGCTACTGGAAACATTCGCAGTTGAAATTCTCTTTCTTCTATTCAGTTTTCCCGTCCTTTCTCCTGTTGCGGTTTCCTCTGCAACATCCACACTTAAAGCCTATTTGGTCTTCTGATATATATATATATATATAAGAAAAACAAATTTAACTAAGGAAACTACCACTTTATTGACTATAATCATGAATATTTCAGTTTTATTCTGTAAAAAAACAAAGTATTTACACCAAGATTGTCAAAATGATTTCTTTCTTTCATGTGTAAGTGTCTGTAATAATTCTGCCATTGAACTTCTTTGTTTCAAATGACAATGTGTAAATGTCAACTTGACAATGTTTCAGATCCTTCCTATTCAGCCACACTGTTGACTCACGCTAAACAACTCTGGGACTTTGGAAACAAATATCACGGACTTTATAGTGACTCTATTGTTATGGCCGCTTACAATTATAGGTAATGACAAAAATGTGTACTTTTACAATAAGACATGAGCTGAATTCAATAAGAAGAGACATGCAAGTTTGCTTTATTAAGGAAAATTGTATTTGTATGAAGGAAACATAGACTAAAAGTCTTTTTAAAGTAATACAATATACAATTTTATAAACTAGCCATGTCAAAAAGATGTCCTACATTTAGTTTTGCACACACACACACACACACACACACAAAGAAACCTTGACTGCATCACAATTGGCCAACATAAATGAAACAATTAATTTTAACTTTAAAAATCTACTTTATCTACAAAATACAACAACAATAACAACAAAACAGAGTAACAGAAGAATCCAATGTAAAACTTAACAGACGAACAAAAAAAAAATATCTGTACAATTTTTGTGATATAAATGCCCCCCCCCCCCCCCCCATGTCAAAGGAATTTCTGTTTATTTGATCAGGTCTTGAATTTTGGTTTTGTAGAACCATTGAACCATGTTTTTTAAAAATTGTATTACTGATTTCTTTTTTTTTTTCAGCTCCCACGGCTTTAACGATGAGATCTGCTGGAGCTCTCTGTGGCTGTACCAGGCAACCAATGACAACACTTACCTCACTGCAGCAGAGCAACACTTTGACCCACTTCCAGCTCCAGACATGTCCTGGGACAACAAGACTGCCGCCAATCAGGTGTGAATAAAGTAACGCTGGTATCTCAAAGTAAATGAACCATCACTTCCGACACACCGTGATTTGAATAGTACGACTCTAGTAGTGCATAATGATGCTTTTCACTAGCTGTGCTCAGCATTTCAGCAACAGTAAAGATACGTAGCCTATCCCAAGAGTAGCCTATCCCAATAGTAGCCTATCCCAATAGTAGCCTATCCCAATAGTAGCCTATCCCGATAGTAGCCTATCCCAATAGTAGCCTATCCCAATAGTAGCCTTTCCCAATAGTACGTACGTTTTCTAAAAAAAAAAACAGTCCTTGTGTAAACCCTTAACGTTAAATTGTTCTAACTAATTAACTTTGTGGCACACTGAATACACTTAATAAAATTACATAAAAACCAGTTTCAAGACATCACTTTAACCACAATGCATAACTACAGGTTCTTCTGTACAAACTGACCAAAGATGACAAATACAAGACGGCCGTAGAAGACACATTTCACTACTGGTTCCCTGGAGGTTCTATTCCGTACACTCCTAAAGGTTTGGCTCACAGATCGGACAGGGCGGCACTCAGCAGTGCAGGTAAGTCATCAAAATGTTCGCGACACACTAGCGGATCCAGAACTTTGGAGTGGGGGGGGCGATTTTTTTCCAAACCCTAACCCTAACGCCCAGTAAACCCTAACCCTATGCATAAACGTGTGTACAGAACACACATACACATACACACACACACACACACATATATATATATATATATATATATATATATATATATATATATATATATATATATATATATATATATATATATATATATGAGAATTTTAAAAAGCAGCATTTCTCAACCTTCGGCGAAAAAGTGGGGCAACGCTATAAGGTTCCCTAGTGGGGTTTGGGGCAAAGCCCCGACGACAAAAGCGTTTTCTTGCATTCTTCACTGCAGAAACGCATTCTCCTGACATCTACAGCTCATCATTCATTAATGAAGTTCGGGGCGAAGCCCCGACGCTAAAAGCATTTTCTTGTATTCTTTACTGCAGAAACGCATTCTCCTGACATCTACGCTTATTTTTCTTCAACGGAGTTCGGGGCGAAGCCCCGACGCCAAAAGCGTTTTCTTGCATTCTTCACTGCAGCAACGCATTCTCCTGACATCTACAGCTTATCATTCATCAATAAAGTTCGGGGCGAAGCCCCGACGCTAAAAGCATTTTCTTGTATTCTTTACTGCAGAAACGCATTCTCCTGACATCTAAAGCTTATTATTCATCAATGGAGTTCGGGGCGAAGCCCCGACGCCAAAAGCGTTTTCTTGCATTCTTCACTGCAGAAACGCATTCTCCTGACATCTATAGCTCATCATTCATTAATGAAGTTCGGGGCGAAGCCCCGACGCTAAAAGAATTTTCTTGTATTCTTTACTGCAGAAACGCATTCTCCTGACATCTAAAGCTTATTATTCATCAATGGAGTTCGGGACGAGGCCCCGACGCCAAAAGCGTTTTCTTGCATTCTTCACTGCAGAAACGCATTCTCCTGACATCTACAGTTTATTATTCATCAATGGAGTTCGGGGCGAAGCCCCGACGCCAAAAGCGTTTTCTGGCATTTTTCACTGCAGAAACGCATTCTCCTGACCTAAAGCTCATTATTCATACTATTAAAAAAAAGGACCTTTTGAATAATATTGTACTTGAAAGATATTCTAATATGAATTTATAGGCCCTTAATACATTGCAAATAAAACCGATTTGTTCCTTGAAAAGATAAGATACCCCACATATTTAAATTTTGGCTTTGAGGATCGCCGCTGAAAAAAAATTATTCGATAAATAATATTCAATAACATTGTAGTATAAGTTGTGAGTTATAGTCCCAAATTTATTTAACTAGAAAAATATCCGATTGAGTAAATGTTGCGAAAAGGCGACTATAAATGTATATTTTTCGGTTTAGAACTCATCTCAATCATGATTCTTATACTGAAAAATTTTGTTTAAATTCTAACTTTTCCAATGCAAAGTCTCTCTTAAAATAATTATGATAAATTCATGTGAAATTACATAAACTCTGGTAATGGGAGGGGCGGTAGAAGTAGGGCGACTCGATATAAGAATTTAATTTATAGTATATATAAATTATATTAGTGGCAGATTTTTTACATTTTGTAATTTCTAAACTATAATACTAAAAGAAAAAGTATTGGTTTGTCCGATGGGGGAAATGCAATTGCATATATCGCCCTTCCCACCTGGTGCAACCCTTTTTCATTTAAATTTACTAATGATAAAATTTGAGATTAGAGTATGGTACGACATAATATACAATGGGTTCACATATCAATACGTAGTTAATATTATATAGATATTCAACTAATTTTGTTCACAAACTATGATTCTCCATAAAAATAGGGCCGCCCCCCCCCCAGCACTCAGAGGGCTAGAGTGGGAAGGGCAGTACATGCAATCGCTTTCCCGCCAACCCCACCGAATCGACCAAGATACCAGAAAGGGAGCGACATAATATAAAATTTATAGATTAATTCAACTAATTTTGTTCACAAACTATGATTTCTCCATAAAAGTAGGACCGCCCCCCCCCCACTCAAATGGTTTAGGTGGGAAGGGCAGTAGAGGTATTCGCCCCCCCCCCACCTCCAAACGGTAAACAGGGAACGACATAATATAAAGATCGGTTAAAATATCAATAACAGTTTTAGTCATATAGATATTTAATTGATTCTGTTAGCAAGCTGTGATTTCTACAAATAAATTGGACCGCCCCCCCCCACTCGAAAGTGTATGGGGGGGGGCGGATATGATACCATTGCCCCCTCCCGACCCCACCAAATCGGTCAACATACTAGAGGCGGGGGCGAAATAATAAAAAAAATAGGTTGAAATATAAATAATTAGTATATATTATTAACATAAGTAATAAATTTGTATACAAATTGTGTGAATTCTATACTAAAATTCGTCCGCCCCCCCCCTTTGGGGGGGGGGGTCGGCCGAGTGGGGGGGGGCGATCGCCCCTACCGCCCCCCCCTGGATCCGCCAGTGTCGCGACATGAACAAATGTGAATTATTTACTCAATGTAATGTCTTGGCTTTTAAGGCTCTGCTTTTAGTTCTAGTTTTATACTAACCTACAGCTCATGCTTCCATTCGCTCCTGGACATGAAGCGCTAGCTATCAGAGGCGGACTGGGTGTCAAAATCGGCCCGGGCCTTTTTATACAATTCGGCACACAAATTCTATATCATATGATGGGCCTCCAATTCTACGTCTAGCTGTCCTCGAAATCATACTGACAGCGACCTCTATATTTCATTATAAGAAATAAAGACCTTATGTTACTTTTGAATCGCTTATTATGTAGGCCCTAAAAGGATGAAGCAAACTAGTGGCACTATCTACGGATGAAGGTTATTGCATTATTTTGGAAAATGTTAACTTAAACTAGTAGGCGCTATTACACTGTAATACAGTCTGTGGAAGATTTCTTTTTAAACATTACGTTCAAAGGGGCCTTTTTAGAAGAGAATAGTATAAAACCTTTAACAGTACCATAGTGGCATCCATGTGGCCCTTCGGTGGCTCTACCGGCCCATTTGGGTACCGGCTCACCGGACATTTGCCCGATTGCCCATATAGCCAGTCCGCCACTGGTAGCTATCATGTACCATTACAGTTAAACCGCATTGAAGTGCTCAGAGAAATAGTGATCCAAAGTGTAAAGGAAGGATAGCCACAAAAACATACACACATCGATGTAGAAAAACTTAAAACGCATATTCGACTACATCTATGGCTTCTTTCAGTCGCGAATTGACCATGAGTAATCTCATAGAAATGAGATGAATGCCAGGGAATTAGCTAGCGTTGGAATGATGTCGCACACACAGGAGTTTCTCACTCTCCACGCAGCTGTTGTGCCCAGTCAGCAGGTGCCGATATAGTTTAAAATCATAGGCGTCTCAGCCTTCAACAGGGTGTAGCACTGTGTGCTAATAGATGCCTAAGCGTCGCAGGCTTCTAATTTTTTCCTTAGGGTTGCCTTTCCGATATTTGGATATAGCCGCAAACAGCAAAGATTTGAAATCCTTTTTGCCTTCTTATAGGCGGGGAGCCAGCAAGGGCAGCGAGCCTCTCATACCCTAAACTAAATGGTTTAGGCCTTTGTCCTTTTTTTTAGCTGGACCCAATATTTGAAACATACGTGAAAGCAGAGGCGTAGTGTGTGTGGGGGGGGGGAACTGGGCACGATGACCCGGGCGCCACCATTAGGGGGCGCCTCACGCAGAGAGATGCCAAAATTATAAACTATTGTAGATATTTTACGTAATACATGCTAAGGTTAAACTTTAACCTTTAAACTATATTATTATTAAATACTTTTTATTTATAAGCGTATATTTCTTTGTGGTGTTCATGGAAAATAGAAAGGGGGGGGGGGGCGCCAATTAAGTTTCTTGCTCCGGGCGCACATTTTGCTCACTACGACTCTGCGTGAAAGCCAGGTGTTGTCCTGGTTGTCAGAGGCTATTTAACACGCATACCCTTGGAAGCCATTGAAAGGTAGTGGAGTGCTTAGATCCATTAACACTGCCTGCAATAACAACCTTACAGAACCACACAATTGTGTACAGATTTGAGATATCTTGGCATATAACGTAACATTTTCAATAATTCAAAGCCAGAAATTCGAAAAGCACATCGATACATTATAAACATTGAAGTAAGTAAATTCGGAAGTTTAAAACTCGAAATATTTTAATGGGTTTTTGAAACATTTAGGGATTTGATTATGTTGTCTTTCTTTGTCAGCAAATATGGCCATGTTGGCCCTGATAGCTGCAGATGCTGGCCTCCATGCTACTGAGTACAGACACTGGGCCATGTGTCAAATACATTATGCTTTGGGAGACACAGGGTTCAGCTACGTGGTTGGATTTGGTGATGACTATCCTTTGAGACCATATCAGAGAATTAGGTTTGTTTAGTATTGTCATGAATAAGCTAAGCTACTTTTGTGTGACCTTAGTGTGACATTTTCCTAGGTCAAATATTGTCTCAAGGTTGTCTACTTATATTATTTAATTTAGTATTGCCCTGAATTTAGAAGACTTTCAAAGTTGGTTGGGAATAATTGCCTCACGGTGTCGTCTGCTAGTAGATCTTTCTAAACGTGTACGCATATAACGACCTTCAGGCTTAACTTTATAATTCAACACATTTATATTTTATTCCACGTTCTCCACATATCACTTGGTTCATGTTTTAAATATCGCGTCTTGTGCTAATTACAACATGTTCCCTATGCAAATGCTAAACTGATATTTGCAAGCGAAAGTATCTGAAATTGCTTATGCGTTGGCTGGAGCGCTTGAGATAAATATCCACAGTTTAGGTTAGTCTTAATTAATGGCTATGTGTTTAATTCCCAAGATGAGTACAGTGTTTCACATGACCACGCAAACCCAACTAATGTTGGCAAAACCGTTGTCCGCTGAGGTCTATTGAAGCTTTCTTGAAGTATTCTGCTTGGCTGTGTTTTTTAAATATGTCCCGCGGCCTTCTTGTGAGCTCTCCATCTGTCTCTACTTTACTCTGTGCTAGTGAGGACGAAATGGCGCATGAGTTGATCTTTATAGCGCTTCTGGGGGGTGGGGGCATCTCAGTGAAGTCATCCTCTATTATTGACTTATTATCTGAATGTTCTGACGTCTTCTAGTGTTTGATTTTGAAATTGACCTTCATTTTGTAGACCTGTTGAATAAAATTGACCTTATTTCCCAGCTTCATGTTGTATTAATCTTTACAGATGAAAATCAGCGTCGAATATTGAAATAGTGGTGAAAAACTGGTGAAAAAACTGGTGAATTTAATTAACCATGCCCATCAATTCATGCAACAATTTTTATGTTTTTTTTTTTGTTTTTTTTTTGAAGCATGTGCCCCAACCATCCTGCCCATTGTTCTCCCGAAGTCCTACTTGCAGAAATGCCCAACATACACATTCTTTATGGCGCCCTTGTCGGAGGTCCAGGGGCCAATGACGAGTACCTGGACAAGTTTGACAGCGTTCTAAACAACGAGGTCACCATAGAGTTCAACGCTGGTTTCCAAACGGCTGTAGCTGGTGAGTGAAGTAGAAATCTCAGGTTTCTGGTGACGTATTGAAAGTATTCCTTTTTGTCGATGTTCCTCATACAATTGTTGAACACAAATGTAAGATTTCAGTAAATATAGTCTGGTTATATTTCTCCAAGACCATTCCATCTTTTGAACAGCCCAGAAAGTATTATGTTTCAGTTAAATTGTGGTTTGTACGAGTATTCCCTTGGCCTTCTTATGATTCGTTTCCTTTTTGTTTTGAACCAATTTCTCAAGAGCAATAACTTATTATAAAACAATGAAGTCTTACTTTACTGTTATATCTAACACAATCTCTACTCGCCACATGAACAAGTTCTCGCTCTCTCTTTCTCTCTTTCTGCCTCCCTCTCTGCCTCCCTCTCTGCCTCCCTCTCACTCTCTCATAAACAAAACTCTTTCATTCTGATAAAATTAGCTTTGTCACATCATCTTCTCCGAAGAGGTGGCATCGTGCATCGAAATTCTCTCAGAATTTTCCAAAATAAGCTTCTATTGTACATCAAGCGACTCTGAACTGCAAGCACTTAGCTCCAGTAAAAAAAAAAAGCTTTTTAGCCAGATAAGAGCTCTTCAGTTCTTGAGAGATAAGCTCTGATGTAGACTTCTTTAAAATATATAACACATTTTTTTTTTGTTTGTTTCAGCTTTGAAATCACTTTGGATAAAATCTCAGCATCCAGAACAATTGAATGACGCTCAGTGTCCATATATAGGAGGCGCTGATGTTTTCGGCAGACGATGAAATAGTCTGGAGCAACTTCTGTCGTAGTCGTAATTGACATAGTTCTAGATCTACTAGTAAGGATTTCAACAAATGAACAGCGTGTCTAGTTACCAGAACTATAAGTGCTAGTCAGGACAGACTAAAGGAATGCTCAATGGTCATTGTCATATGCACAATAAAAATTAAACTTTTCAAATGTATTTAAATTCAGTTCCGTCTTTTGTGATTGGTTGTTTATTTACGGGCTGGCGATATGGCAAACATTTAAGATATTGAAATCACAACATCCAAAGTAAAACAATTTCATAGATATTTGCAATCGACTTTGTGTCATTTCTCATCTCTCTCTCTCTCCCATACACATTGTATTTTAGAATTTTATCTGTCTATTACACTCTCTTTCTCGTGAAAGCTCAATAAAACTTTAGCTTTCTATCTCTCTCCGTTTCTCTCTCTCTATCTATCTGACTATCTCTTTTTCTCTGTCTCTCTCTCTCTCTTAACTAACTCTTTCTGGCGCTTCCTTTCATTCTCGTTTTTTCGCCTTTCATTTGCTATTCTCTCTATTTCTCCTAAACGTTCGCTGTCTGTCACTCGCCCTTTGCATTTCCAAATTTATCTTTCCCTACAAATGATTCCAACATGTTGGGTGTCGCTTGAGGTCAAAGATTTTTTCTCTTGGAATCGACTTTGCTTACAAGTGCTTAATATTCTATTTTGAAGAATCCAAACAGTTTTAATAATTAATAAGTAGAGTTAATGAAAGCCAACAAGAGAGACACAACAAACTTCAATGGGACTGTTATGCCACATTTCGAGGTTCATCAAGCGAGCAGCCGTAGTATAGCGGAACATTCTAAGTCATTGGAGTTTATGTACTAAACATTTCGAGTCGTGGTGCAGGAAATATCACGAAACAAAGCTTCAGGTTGAGGTTCTTAGCTTTAAAAAGATTTTGTTTTTTTTTAGTAATGACGAAAAAAGATCTAAATCACGTATGAACTGACTCACCAGTTTGAGAAACACTGATTATGTGGAACACATGAAATGCATGAAAAGGTGAACTTTCTAAGGTAAACCAGCGACAGTGTTGCAGAGTTTAGGAATCACTACATGCATGATGAGGTTAGCCTTGAGGTCATGTTCTCAAAGATAAGGAATCTTAGTTAAATAGACAAAGATAGACCAAGTTCAAAATATCGGTCTGGTGATCGAGCAAAATTTACCAGCAAATATTTCTCAAAGTGAAAAGTAAAGGGTTTTAACTAAATCTTCAACAACTGATTCGTACTTACGTTTGAAAAGTAGTTAGGTTTGTTTGCTCTTGATGTGACCATACTTTGGGACTATGTTAAGAAAAGTACATGTAACATTCACAGACACACATACACAAACAAACGAACAATTATAAAGGTGTTTGTGTGTGTGTGTGTGTAAGTCGTACTCCCGCATTACCAATTTCCTTTAAAATCCTATTTCAAAAATTTTATTTTTATATATTGTTATAAACTTGGTGGTGGCACAGAGAGGGGTAGTGGTGTGTGTGTAGTCAGCCGACGAAAATCGCCCCAGGCCAGCGCTAGACGAGCGGTCAACCGTGACGAGTTGCGACTGTCAGCCGAGTCGAGTGTCAACAGGACAGTTCGGGAAGGATCGCCGTCGTGAACAGAGCTCAGGAGCGTCACGAGAATTGTAGTCATCTGACCACCTAGAAACGTCGAGCGGCGTTCTGTCCGGTTCGAGAAGGCCAGTAGGGACCCTATATAAGAGCGGAGGTGACGCAGTCAAGACGGTTCAGAAAAGGGGTTCACGACAGAAGGTTCACTACAGCACAGTTCAACGGTGTGGTTCTGTACGGAGCATTACGACGGTTCAGTGCGGAGTACTGTCAAGTACAGTTGAGACGACTGGCGTCTTGATCTTGGTCTGTGATCGAGTCCGACACAACGAGCTTAGTGTGTGAAGTCAGTCCTGAACTGTTGAACCCAGTGCAAGCCCGGAACGAGACGGAGAGGCCAGTGCAAGAGTTGATACTGCGGAACGGTGTTATCGGAGAGATATTTGTACAGTGTACGTGTTGCCAATTGAACAGTATTGGCTGTTATTTATTCAACTATTAAAGTGTTACGTTACTTTGGAGCCCTGAGTTGTCAAGTTCTTTAAGTTGGTGGTGTAAGGTGCAGTTTGCAGAGAGCCTGAATAGGGAGATTCGTAACAATATGTAAACATTATACGTACTTAGTTGTTAAATATAAACCTATAAAAGGTTCACATTGGAAGTCCATAAGTAGCTGTTAAGATGTTTGACTTTTTATGTAGTACTTATATTCATTTTACTAATACCAAAACGTTACAAATGTACTTCCCCAATAAAGATGGAGGTTTTCTCTTCAAAACTTACTATCCATAAAATGTTGCCAACTCAAACACAATTTTTTGAGCCTCGTGTCAATAGTTCAACAATATACTTAGGCATTGGATCAGGGACCTACGAAGATGGAGAATACACGAAGGGACCAATGTATGCATTCAGTCTTACTTTTACCTACACAATCCTACACAATTTGTCCTCTCGATGAGGCGTCAAGAAAACAAATTGAAATAGTCCCAATCTTTGTCAGTAGAATGAGAAAAGTTGCAACAGGTTGATTAACATTAAAAAGTAAACAACAGCTTGGTTAACATTAAAAAGTAAACAAAAGTATAAAGTATCCCTTTCAGACTTTGCAATCGCTAGGGAAGATGATATAAAGGTATCTGTTAACGAGGGTGTCATGTGGCCAGCACAACGACCAACCGCCTTTACTTTTCTTTTCCGCAACTAATCTTAGGTACCCATTAGAGCTGGGTGGAGGCACCCTTAAGATCCCGCAATCAAAAATACCATTACTCAACAGGATTAGAACCCGAACCACTCGGTTCGCAGGCCTAGCGCTTTACCACTTAGCCATTGCGCTTCATTAGCATTACATATTCAGAAATTGAAATTCATTGATATAAAAGATTAAGAAATATTTTTACCAATTGTTTTTGTTTAGTGCAATTTCATGCTTTTGCTTTCTCACTACGCTCTGACCCCATCACTTGTCTGGACCAGCTGGAAAGGGGTGGCGTAGAACGGGCTATGTGGGTGATCGTTTTTTAAATGTATTTATAAATAAACGTGAACGACCTAAATTCTTCTCAAGCTTCTCAATCCAACATCATTCTGCTAGCGAAGAGCAAATGAACAAGGAAGATTGTATAGCTATCTATTGTTTCTATTTCATGTTTGTGTTCACTATGCCTCAGACGACGGTTTATAAAGGGTACTAATTCAGTTTTTACCACCACTTCAGTCAAGTACAATTTCTTTCCATTGTTCGAGATACTAAACAAAAAACATTATTGCCAATAGTTAATTAACTAATTGGATATTTTTTTTTAAATTGATTCATGTGTTGTCAGTTAAAGGAAATAATTGTGCAAACTTTCAACTTGATCAGAGATTGGGTGTTGAAAAAATAACGTGTACAAACTTTTTACCAGACAGACAGACAAATAGTGAGTTGATATAACCTTTGTAAAAACACTGAACAAACGCCAGCACATTAAAAAAAAATTGTATGTGTAGGTTTTTATCTAAATTGTACGAGTAATTGTGTGTGTGTTGTTATTTTATGTCTGTTGTGATTACATGCATATGTGTGTGTGTGTGCGTTCGTGTTCACGATTAAATCAAAACATTACGCGATAAGGATGATGATCAATTAGAAGGGCTACTGTCACTTTGTTTAGTCATTTGGACATAAGTCCAGTCCAGAAAAAACTCCTCGAGGTAATAGTTAAGCACAATGTGGTTTCTTTTATGTATTTGCTTCATTTAAAAACCTGTTCAGTAAATGTGTGGGTTATCTTCAATACAAAAACAAAAAACAATGTTGAGCTATTGACAAGATATAACATATTCTAACATTCTTTTCAATATTAAAGCAGTGTTTCCTAAACTGCGTTCCGCGGAACCTTAGTGTTCCGAGAGGACTGAATAGGGGTTCTCTAAACTACTGGAATAATTAATTAGTGGACCACAAGGTGAATTTATCTCTCTAAAATATAAGCAAAGTGTTCCGCTAAATACTCAGAATGAGTGAAGTGTTCCGTTACGGAAAAGATTTGGGAACCACTGTATTAGAATGTCCTGCACGTCTATTTCTTTATTTAACTCTTGAATGAATACCCGCAGAGGTATGTGTGTACAAGATTTAGATTAGAGATTGTCTAGACCTCCAATACCCGCTGAGGTATGTGTGTACAAGATTTAGATTAGAGATTGTCTAGATCTCCAATACCCTCTGAGGTATGTGTGTACAAGATTTAGATTAGAGATTGTCTAGATCTCCAATACCCGCTGAGGTATGTGTGTACAAGATTTAGATTAGAGATTGTCTAGACCTCCAATACCCGCTGAGGTATGTGTGTACAAGATTTAGATTAGAGATTGTCAAGACCTCCAATACCCGCTGAGGTATGTGTGTACAAGATTTAGATTAGAGATTGTCAAGACCTCCAATACCCGCTGAGGTATGTGTGTACAAGATTTAGAATAGAGATTGTCTAGACCTCCAATACCCGCTGAGGTATGTGTGTACAAGATTTAGAATAGAGATTGTCTAGACCTCCAATACCCGCTGAGGTATGTGTGTACAAGATTTAGAATAGAGATTGTCTAGACCTCCAATACCCGCTGTCGCCCGCTGAGGTATATGTGTACAAGATTTAGAATAGAGATTGTCTAGACCTCCAATACCCGCTGAGGTATGTGTGTACAAGATTTAGAATAGAGATTGTCTAGACTTTCAGACCAAGTTTACTTTTAAGAAGAATATGTTTTGAAAAAAAAATTATATCGGTCAAACCAGAATTTTACCCCTTGTAGCCAATTAACTAGTACTTTTTCCACAAAGATATACGTAATCTGTTGAATCTCTAGGAAAATCGTTAGAGCTGTTTTTGAGATCCTGTCCAGATTTTTGTATGACCCTATGAGAAATGAGCAAGCTGGTTAGAGAAAATGTAAACAACACGTCTAAGGTTGTCAACTTGAGTTAGATCGTGGCACCCAAACGCATAGATTCTATTTACGATATAACACTTTAGAGGAATTCCCTAACCCTAAAATCTGGACAACATAATTTTTTTTTCACACTCATTACATGTACATACTATAAAATATATTTAAAAAAAAAACACAATACCTCCATTGTTAAACTTCAAATATGATATAGCAACAAAAGAAATAGTTTAAAAGTGTTTGGAATAAGATATCGAACCCGTGACACCGTCAGTTGCTAGACAATACGCATTTTCTGATTCGGCCAGAGGGAAGGAACATTATTCAATTATTTATTGTGTATGCTCTTTATATGAACATCTAGGTCTAACACTAAATCCAAAGTTTTGATTTAGGACTCTTAAAGATCTAGTCGAGATATACTTCTAGATCTAGAATGTAGTTGTAATGTATATTAGGGTTTACGTCTAATATAAAGCAACGCTTATAAAATTCAATAAAATTTAAATGTACTCAGTTGTCACATAGTTACGGTAAGCGGCTGAATAGTAGTATTGTGAAAAGGCATTTATATAGAACGTGTTAGTACCTTAAATGTGAGGTTAAAAAAAACAAAATAGTCATAGTAAATCAACTTAATAGTTGGTTTGGATGACGTATGACGCGACAGTTTCTGCGTACTAAACTGATCCGCCATCTTGTTAGTAAATTGACATTAGTAACCTTGCAATGACGATAGTAAGTAAAGTAGACTAAAGTTTCCCCTTTCAGACCCTGCGATCTAGGGGGCAGATCATGTTAAGGTCATCTGTTTCTTTGGCCAACGGTTAACGAGCAGGGTGTCATGTGGCCAGCACAACGACCAACCGCCTTTACTTTTCCCAACTAAAGTCAGGTTCCCATTAGAGCTGGGTGGACTCAGGAGCGCCCTAAAAATACCGAAATTCAAAAAAAAAAATCATCTTCGAGATTTGAGCCCAGGACCTCAGACACTCAGCCACCGCGACCCCTTTGACGATTGTAAATCTTGATCTAATACAATAGGGTTTAAATTTCCAAAACATAATCTCAACCTTTTTAGTGCATTTAACAAAATACAAAATGCCTAGCTTTTGCTTCTGTTAGGCGCTTGTTTATATCGACTTCTGTTTCGTTCTGTCTAAAAAAACAACAACTTTATTTTAATAAAAACTTCCCCTATTACCGAAACAAATAATTAATTCCTAATCGTGCCATAACACTGCATAAAAAAGGGCGCTCAAATGCTTCAATAAAGAAGAAAGAAATAGGATTTTTTGTTCAGCTTTCCTAGAGTGATAACATGGCAGAGGTCTGGCGTTGAAGAGATTACTTCGAAAAGATTTCTCGTTTGGCTGAAAGCAATCAACCGAAAAGGATTCACCCTAAGGACTACTCTTGTAGAATATACTACACTGTAGGCTACTATACTGTGTCAAGTTATACAGTTTCGAAATGTTAGAATTTATGTTGTATAGATATCAAGAGGAGACAATTCCACTCCAGTGTTTTATCGTAAATAAAATTATTCCTCTTCCTTCCATGAAAAGGAAACTTAAAGAAAAATTTGAAAATTTTCCTTGTTTGCGTAAACCCATTGCTGCCTTTTTTTTTTTTTTAAATATTATTAACACTGGATTCATCACTTGAATAGGAAGGTATGTCCTATACGAAGGATAGGCAATATTCGGTTGATTACCAATCCTTGTGTGTAAAGTGTTTGTGTTAGGTGTGTCATCGCATTTAAATTTGTATCTTGCACAGAATGTGGTCAGCGGTTCTCTTTGCCCTGGCCACTACGTCTGTGGTTGTCTTGGCGGACATCACTATCCCCATCACTAACCACTGGAGCGGGGGATTTCAAGGCAAAGGTTGCTTCGACATCACGCAAGAGATGCACTCCTGGACAGTCACCTTGACCTTTGACCAGCCACTGAAAAGCCTGGATGTAAGTATTAGTTAAATCTGTAGTAATGGTTTAAGAATTATAATATCATGTTAAGGTCTAAACTGAAACCGGTTGAAGTTACCCTTTAAGATCAGGATTAAAGTCTCCACATTAAGATTTGCGATATCGATATATAACCTAGATATCTGTAGATTACAAGCTCGATTAAACGATTCTGTTAGCTCTCTTATTATCAACCAAGGCCAGAAGATCTTGTTCTCTATGACTGATGAAAAAGCTAATTACTTAGATTTATAAATGAGACAGACTTGTACAGAAGCCGTGGAATATGCCTTTCATTTCAAAGCTAACATAAAAACTTAGGAAAGTTCGATGTCAGTATTTTTCCTGACCAGCTTTTTCAGTCACTCTAAAACAGAGGTTCTCAAACTTTTTTGATCTCCGGGACCTCTTAAATAGTCAAAACATGCACCCGGACCACTAAGCGAAAAATCTACGCAAATGCAAAGTATGTAAGTTACACATGCCAAAAAACAACAACGGGGCATTTGATTGAAGGAGTAGCCTACTGGTTGAGATTATAACTTTTGTTTCAATTAAAATAATGAAAAATTAGATGAGGTTGAGATTTTATCAGTGTATGAATGTCCGCTTCAATGTGTGTAAGTAGCAACAGCAAATTTCCACGAACACAATGTCGGTTTCTTTGACTTGCGATGAGGTTCAGGACTGCAATGAATCCACTTTGTATTGACAAGAAGACAGGAAAGCAGTCAGCAGATTCCATAATGCTAACTATAAAATTGGAATCTGTTTTTTTTACTAGAATTTGAGGTAGCCTTGTTCAGACATTGCTTTAAGTTCCTTGTTTGTGGATATTTCTAAAAGCTGCTCCTGTATTAGTAATGATTCATCTGTGTTTGAGATCTGAGTTTGTCCACGCGTTAAAAGGCTCAATGTCCAGTAGGGAATATCCAAGTGAAGAAAGTTTTCAAATCTTTGGTTTCATCATAGAAAAAAACGTAATAGAAATATTAAACATTAGCGAGTGTCGAGTTTATTGTTATTAAAATTATCCGATTAGATAAAGTGGCTTTTAGCAACAAGGTTACTGTAACTGTATATAATTTTCATCTTTCTGGGGGGGGGGGGTCCGCGGACCACAGTTTGAGAGCCACTGCTCTAAAATACAGAACTATATGAAGAACTGCCAGATCTGGACACCACTACGCAGTTCCTCTCAGAAGAACTGGTCTTTCCCCTCCCCCCCCCCCGACACCTCTAAAGATCAATTCATGCACCATTTCGTCCTAAAAGGTTTATTGTAAAGAAAAAAAAAAAGAGTGGGGAATACTCACGAGGAAAAAGAATACAAATTCATTGCTTCACTTTTTCTTGACTCTTTTCTCAGGTGTACACGGCGGACATTGTCCAGACCCTGGACGATGGTAAGGTGTTTGTCTTACACAACAAGGCCTGGAACAAGGATGAGCACGTGGGGGACCAGCTGTGTCTCGACTTTCAAGGTCACGGTGAGTAGCGTTCACTATTGGAAATGCTAACGTTGTTATCTATCGCAATATGTCCTGTTACATAATTGTATCATTCTACAACGGTAGCATTAATTATGTAGATTACGATATTAAAACAACAACAACTTGGCATAGGTTAGGTGATAGGGGAGCGAACATTCAAAGGAAGTCATTTCTCAAAGAAAAACATGAGTTGTCTTCCAAAAGAAAGAGTTTTTTGTAAAGTAAAAGGAAAAAAAAAATTAGAGAGTATTTAGGTGTTTGGTTTTGTATTAAAAAAGAGAAAGAGAGAGAGCGAAAGAAAGACGGGAAAAGAAAGAAACAAGGTGATGATTTATTTGTTTCACAATATCACGTTTAAACATTTCCTAAATCTATAATAAGACTATGCAGGGCCGGCCCTAGCAATCGCGGAGCCCTATTCGAAACGGATAGCGCGGGGCCTTGTCTGGGTAGGGATAAGCATAATGTCAAAATTAAGATTTATTTATTGAAAATTCTTTCGTCTTTGCAATAAATTTGTATTAAATAACAGCTCACAATGCTGTCATTTATTTATTGGCGCCCCAAAAATGACTATATTCTCCATTTTTCAGGACATTTTAATAATTTCAGGAGATTTCCAGGACTTTTTCGTACATTTTGCCTTTTCAGGAGATTTCCTGGAGGCCCTTGAAAACCCTGTTATTACATATTATTTATAATGGTTTAATTTAATAATTTACACTTAGAACTAGCGCGGGTCCCACTGCGACCCCATAGGCTGCAGTGGCCTAAGGCCGGCCCTGAGACTGTACACTTTAACAACGCAAAGAAATCTGACAAAGAGGCCACCCTCAATTTGAAGTGTATTTTATGGCCGCGCCTGTTGTCGCCCGGATGAAACAGTAGCATAAAGAGTTTTGTAAAATGTAAAGTTATTGACAAACATATCATTTTCAATTCTTTATCCTAACAATCTGTTGCCAGGTACTGGAGACATCCACCCAGGTGTGACAGCCTCTCTCCAAGCAGGTGACGTCAGTGGCAACCCAATCACAGGTATGGGATTTCTATGACACACATTTGGTAATTCAGAGCGTGGTGGCCAAGTTGTAAGACACTTGACTACTGAGCATGGGATTTTGAATTTTCGGGAATTCTGAAGTCGCCCCTGAGTCCACCCGACACTAATAGGTACCTGACCTAAGCAGGTGGTAAAGGCGGTTGGCGATTGTGCTGGCTATATGACACCCTCGTTAACCATGATCTGCCCCCATAGTTCAGGAATGGCTTTACCCATTCTTTAATTAGAGAGTAATTTACAAAATACTATTTTGTTTTGTTTAAAAAAAGCTAATCTCTAAACGCTAACAGAAAACGTTCTAATTGGATAAGGCTTTTTCTTTTTCTGAGGTTTGAATTTACCGACTAATGGTTATACGCAAACAGCAATAAGGTTTAGCCTCACCCGTCTAATCACTTGATCCACTAGAATTGTAGAATAGAGCGGAAATTTTTGTTAGATAAAAACATTGAAACTGTTATTTGTAAATTATAATCTGATTCTCTAAAACAAGACTTTTGAACATTATCCAGATTGGGGATTTTCACAGAAAACATAATCACAGTTATCTGCTATTGCTGTTTGATTTTTAAGATCCATTTGACGTGTTTTAAGCAAATACATTCAGAAAGAGAGAAAAGTACAATAAAAACAATCTGAAGAAATGTGGAGGTGACATAATGGAAGTCAAATTAAAGCGTATGAAAATGAAAAGAGAAACATTGAGGAAGATTTGGAAATGGAAAAAAAGAAGAAAAAAAAACACCATTTTGAAAAATGACTGTTGCCAACTAAGTTATTTTGTGCTAGAAACAAAAGAGTAACGTAATTAGTTTCTACAGTGCTGAAAAGTGCTAAACAAAATTTTTGGTTTATTACATTATTTTAGTTATCAATACTTCACCATTCTGAACACGGGATACAGCAAAACATATTAATTATGGATAAGCTTACAAGAATAAAAATCTCCAATTGAAACTAATTGTATATGCGGTAAAGCTGATTCAATGGTACTTTAATACTGACAGTAAATCTCTAAAGAAGATGTATAGTCTAAGATTGCCAATTAGACATGAAGCCAATAAATATTTGTCAAAACTTTCTCTCTATACACTTTTACAGTTCATAATTATGTAATAACTTATTTTTTTCAGGAACACCAACCCCTACAGCAACCCCTACAGCAACCACACATACAACCCCCTCTACGACCACATCCAAGACTACTCACACTACGCATTCCACCACGCATTCGACGACGCATTCGACTACGCATTCGACTACGCATTCTACCACGCATTCGACTACGCATTCGACTACACACTCAACGAAACCGACGCCAACTCACACGCCAGCAGGTTGGTCAAATGAAGCTCGCTGCCGAAGCTCAAAGCTTGAACAACACTTTACAGTGAAACACACACACACACGAAGATCGCATACACACATAAACACGAGAGCAATCACACATGCACAAATACAAGCACACACGCACACAACCTTTTACACACACAATTATGTTGTTTTGAAAAAGGTGGCATTCATAATTAGATAGTTCATGACAAAACACACACACTTACAGATTGGCAGAATTTTTTTTTTCGTAATTAGACTATTAATTGAAAAACTACTGTAAGGTCCATCAGGAGTGATAAATTAAACAAAAATCACAAGCAGTTGTAAAAATTTAAGAATTATAACATTTTTCATAACTCTCAAGTAAGTAATGTGTGACATTGCACGCCTGGGGAGAGACTAAACGCTCCCTATGCTTCACGTGATAAAAGAGACTCAAAGTTCCCTGTGCTTCACGTGACAAGAGACTCCATGCTCCCTGTGCTTCACGTGACAAAAAGACTTGATGCTCCATGTGCTTCACGTAACAAAAGAGATTCAATGCTCCCTGTGCTTCACGTGACAAAAGAGATTCAATGCTCCCTGTGCTTCACGTGACAAAAGAGATTCAATGCTCCCTGTGCTTCACGTGACAAAAAGATTCAATGCTCCTTGTGCTTCACGTGACAAAAGAGATTCAATGCTCCCTGTGCTTCACGTGACAAAAGAGATTCAATGCTTCCTGTGCTTCACGTGACAAAAGAGATTCAATGCTCCCTGTGCTTCACGTGACAAAAGAGATTCAATGCTCCCTGTGCTTCACGTGACAAAAGAGATTCAATGTTTCCTGTGCTTCACGTGACAAAAGAGACACAATGCTTCCTGTGCTTCACGTGACAAAAGAGACTCAAAGTTCCCTGTGCTTCACGTGACAAAAGAGACTCAAAGTTCCCTGTGCTTCACGTGACTAAAAGACATGATGCTCCACGTGCTTCACGTGACAAAAGAGATTCAAAGTTCCCTGTGCGTCACGTGACAAAAGAGATTCAATGCTCCCTGTGCTTCACGTGACAAAAAAGATTCAATGATCCTTGTGCTTCACGTGACAAAAGAGATTCAATGCTCCCTGTGCTTCACGTGACAAAAGAGATTCAATGCTTCCTGTGCTTCACGTGACAAAAGAGACACAATGCTTCCTGTGCTTCACGTGACAAAAGAGACTCAAAGTTCCCTGTGCTTCACGTGACAAAAGAGACTCAAAATTCCCTGTGCTTCACGTGACTAAAAGACATGATGCTCCACGTGCTTCACGTGACAAAAGAGATTCAAAGTTCCCTGTGCGTCACGTGACAAAAGAGATTCAATGCTCCCTGTGCTTCACGTGACAAAAAAGATTCAATGATCCTTGTGCTTCACGTGACAAAAGAGATTCAATGCTCCCTGTGCTTCACGTGACAAAAGAGATTCAATGCTTCCTGTGCTTCACGTGACAAAAGAGATTCAATGCTCCCTGTGCTTCACGTATTAAAAAAGAGATTCAATGCTCCCTGTGCTTCACGTGACAAAAGAGATTCAATGCTCCCTGTGTTTCACGTGACAAAAGAGATTCAATGCTCCCTGTGCTTCACGTGACAAAAGGGACTCAATGTTCCCTGTGCTTCACGTTACAAAAGAGATTCAAAGTTCCCTGTGCTTCACGCGACAAGAGACTCCATGCTCCCTGTGCTTCACGTGACAAAAGAGACTTAATGCTTTAGGTGCTTCACGTGACAAAAGAGATTCAATGCTTCCTGTGCTTCACGTGACAAAAGAGATTCAATGCTTCCTGTGCTTCACGTGACAAAAGAGACTCAAAGTTCCCTGTGCTTCACGTTACAAGAGACTCAAAGTTCCCTGTGCTTCACGCGACAAGAGACTCCATGCTCCCTGTGCTTCACGTGACAAAAGAGACTTAATGCTTCAGGTGCTTCACGTGACAAAAGAGATTCAATGCTCCCGTGCTTCACGTGACAAAAGAGATTCAATGTTCCCTGTGCTTCACGTGACAAAAGAGACTCAATGCTCCATGTGCTTTACGTGACAAAAGAGATTCAATGCTTCCTGTGCTTCACGTGACAAAAGAGATTCAATGCTCCCTGTGCTTTACTTGACAAAAGAGATTCAATGCTCCCTGTGCTTCACGTGACAAAAGAGATTCAATGCTCCCTGCGCTTCACGTAACAAAAGAGATTCAATGCTCCCTGTGCTTCACGTGACAAAAGAGATTCAATGCTCCCTGTGCTTCACGTGACAAAAGAGATTCAATGCTTCCTGTGCTTCACGTGACAAAAGAGACTCAATGTTTCCTGTTCTTCACGTGACAAAAGAGACACAATGCTTCCTGTGCTTCACGTGACAAAAGAGACTCAAAGTTCCCTGTGCTTCACGTGACAAAAGACTCCTTGCTCCCTGTGCTTCACGTGACAAAAAAGACTTGATGCTCCCTGTGCTTCACGTGACAAAAGAGACTTAATGTTTCAGGTGCTTCACGTGACAAAAGAGACTTAATGCTTCAGGTGCATCACGTGACAAAAGAGATTCAATGCTCCCTGCGCTTCACGTGACAAAAGAGACTCAATGTTCCCTGTGCTTCACGTGACAAAAGAGACACAATGCTTCCTGTGCTTCACGTGACAAAAGAGACTCAATACTCCCTATGCTTCACGTGATAAAAGAGACTCAATGCTTCCTGTGCTTCACGTGACAATAGAGACTCAATGCTCCCTGTTTCACGTGACAAAAGAAACTCAATGCTCCCTGTGCTTCACGTGACAAAAGGAACTCAAAGCTCCCTGTGCTTCACGTGACAAAAGAAACTCAACGCTCCCTGTGCTTCACGAGACAAATAGAGACCGATCCTCAATACATATCCACGGTCATGGGTTAGGCATTGAAATTCAGCAGACGATGCAATCTTTTCAGCCTTTCTTCCACTTCTGGTACATTCTCCATAGTTGATCCAGGACCCTCTTGAAGCTTACTCTCCATGTGGGCCTATTGTCTGCTTTTCTCCCAACTGTTAAGGTCGATCTAAAGAGCTTCATGTCATGCTTACATCAGAGACTATGAGTATTTTACGACTTAGGTTTATACAGCCTTTTACTGATTTCTAGGGGAGAGTACTCTAAATGAAGTACAGAACAGCATTATTTCCCATATATTCCCGCCTTATTTGATCACTGTAAAATAAACTTATATTCTAATACACCGCTGTGTGTAGTCAATTTCAAATTATACCTAAACCTAAGAGTCAAAATCTAAACTTCGCTGTTTGTTTCCCCTTACATTCTTTTCGTTTCAGGTCATGTGACAACAGCATCCACTGCACATACTACGGCACACACAGCTAGTAAGTTGACCATTATCTTTGAAATAATTGAAATATATCAATTAACATTTGTTAGCAGTTTTCTGTGTTGGCTTCTTTAAGTCGTAGAAAAGACTGGTTCACTTTTCATGTCACTGTAGAAACCTATTCTGGTGAGACATTCCCGTCTCTATACAGCGCAGGTAAGCTTTGCCGGTACAGGAATTAGCCTTTTTTTTTGTTTTGTTTGGTTCGCTTTTCTACCAGGAAAGTAGTTTTCAAGACCAACTGATCTCTAGTAGATCTAAATGTCCGTCTAGGTCAGTGGTCACCAAACTTGCTAGCCAAAAGAGCCAAAATGCAGAGTTGAAGTTAGTTTAGAGAGCCATTAAAAAAAAAACAACAACTTTATAGGAGGTATTTTTAGAGAGATATTTAGGATTAAAGTACAATGTCGAGTTTAACTTGCTAAATATATCTTAGTTAAAATAACTAACAGCAAATAAAACTGTGAATCATACTTGGCATGTGGTCTACATTTACGAAATAGAGGGAACAAGTTACAGAAAATAAAAGGTCTCATTTATAAAATGCATGCTAATACTTCCATGCACTTGTTTGGTACTATTGGGCTATAATATTGGGTATATTGGTACATGGGATTGGGCTATAATATTGGGTATATTGGTACATGGGATTGGGCTATAATATTGGGTATATTGGTACATGGGATTGGGCTATAATATTGGGTATATTGGTACATGGGATTGGGCTATAATATTGGGTATATTGGTACATGGGATTGGGCTATAATATTGGGTATATTGGTACATGGGATTGGGCTATAATATTGGGTATATTGGTACATGGGATTGGGCTATAATATTGGGTATATTGGTACATGGGATTGTGCCATTGGCTACAGATGGGAACAGAGGTATTCTTCGTCGGCAACACATGGCTACATTGGACTGTGTCGTTAACTTCACATGGGTACATAGGTTTCGTAGGCTACATATGGCCACATTGGACTGTGTCGTTAACTAAACATGTGTACATAGGTATGTTTCGTTGGCCACATTGGACTGTGCCACTGACTACACTGACTTAATATGGCTGTGTCTTTGGCTACACATGGATACATAGGACTGTTTCGTTGGCTTCATAGTAAACATTCTATAACATAACCATAATATACTCTATCACATATTCGGACATTCTTTTCCTCTACAGCATTGGCGATCGGAGGATTAACTACGGCGCCGCACCCACCAAAAAGTAAGCAGTTTAGTTCACTTCATACCAGTATCAAATATATTGCATCACAGAATCGATATTAGAAATGCTTTAGGAGACCTAATAAAGAAAGTTAACTTACTCTATCAGCTTTGATTCCAGTATTGAAAAATATCACATCGTACAAAGTAGGAAACAAATAGCGAAACTCTGTCTTAGTAGTAAAACAGATGTTTATCCTCTATTTATACAAACCATGTCAAGTGCACTCAGAATAAAATTACGCATGACACCCAAAGACATATGTGTATGACGCAGAGAAAGTCAAAACATGTCTTTATTTTTATATATATATATATATTTCTTATTTTTTTTTTAGTCAAAGGATTCCTCTTTTCTCCTTATCATTTTGTTTCTACGTGAATCCTATGTACCACCAGACACAGAAAATTTCAAAGAGTTGAACATACAAAATAGATTGATGTGGCGAAATGTTGTTTTTTTTACAATTGGTGGATGAGGTCCATTTACATAGGCAAGCGCGTAAAGCTTATTCTATCTACAGGTACCTTGCCTCCAAGTCGTACTTACGAAGCAGAAATGGAGTTCCTCGCAGACAAAACGGACTTCTTCAACGCCAAGTTCGACTTCCATGTCCAGGAAGAGGTATTGGGCTGGATAGTCAACATTACATTTGATGGACCCATCAACGCTATCGATGTAAGTGTTCAATTAATGTTCATTTGAACGCAAATGTAAATGTTCATTTGTACACAGTCGTAAATGTTCATTTGTACACAGTCGTAAATGTTCATTTGTACACAGTCGTAAATGTTCATTTGTACACAGTCGTAAATAATTTAAATATAATGTAAATTGTCTGATAATTTTTACTTTCAGAGTAGTTGGGGAGTTTATGAGAAACTTTCAGACGACAAGCTTCACTGGACAATGGTCAGCTTTCCACATCTGGCCCACTTGCCCATTGGGTCAACATATTCACTTTTGTAAGTTACAAAAAAAAAGGCTTTAATCTTAAAGTTACTTTAAAGTGCTGAGATCTACTATTAATCTCTTGATGAAGAATAATTAAAAACTGCAAAGATATTCAATTTTTTGGATTCTATATTTTAAAGTGAAAAGATTTAGTTAAAACTCGTGCTCCTTAGAGCTTTTGCTACAAACAAAATTGAAGTAGTATTTTTTTTTCATCAATGTTTATGTATTAAATATAAACACACTACAAATAAAAAAGATAACTTACCAAAAATAATGTTTATAAAAAAACAAAACAGAATTTCTGCCAACTATCATGGACATCCCAGACCTCTGCACGCCCACGCTGTTCTGACCAACATGGGGCGAGATAAATGGTCATTTAGTCCAGCAGCTACAAGTGAGTTATCAATCTTTTTTTTCTGCTTAGCGACATGTTCAGAGCAGATATAATAGATTATAGCGACCTAATATTATTGTTAATGCCATGGACCAGACCATACCTAACCCTAACACTAGGAACTATAACAATAACAAATCTACAAATCACCTAACGTGCGGGCTATACCTATCATCAACTAACGCTACAGACTATACCTATCATCACCTAACGCTACGAACTATACCTATCATCACCTAACGTGCTGGCTATACCTATCATCACCTAACGTTACGAACTATACCTATCATCACCTAACGTGTGGGCTATACCTATCATCACCTAACGTTACGAACTATACCTATCATCACCTAACGTTACGAACTATACCTATCATCACCTAACGTTACGAACTATACCTATCATCACCTAACGTGCTTGCTATACCTATCATCACCTAACGTTACAGACTAAACATATCATCATCTAACGTTACGAACCATACCTATCATCACCTAACGTTACGAACTATACCTATCATCACCTAACGTTACGAACTATACCTATCATCACCTAACGTTACGGACTATACCTATCATCACCTAACGTTACGAACTATACCTATCATCACCTAACGTGCGGGCTATACCTATCATCACCTAACGTGCTGGCTATACCTATCATCACCTAACGTGCGGGCTATACCTATCATCACCTAACGTTACGAACTATACCTATCATCACCTAACGTTACGGACTATACCTATCATCACCTAACGTTACGAACTATACCTATCATCACCTAACGTGCTGGCTATACCTATCATCACCTAACGTGCTGGCTATACCTATCATCACCTAACGTGCGGGCTATACCTATCATCACCTAACGTTACGGACTATACCTATCATCACCTAACGTGCTGGCTATACCTATCATCACCTAACGTGTGGGCTATACCTATCATCACGTTGTCAGGTGGGGTTTTAGCCGCTTAAGTAAGGGATGATAGGATGGTCCCTTATCCCCAGCCTGAACAGAGTAACACAAGAACCTAAAAGTAATGGCATGTAAAATACGAACATAGAATAACAGTTATTCAACTGAACAGTTAGTGAATAACAACAGTTATCAATATGAACAATATTTAATAATAATTAATTATAAGTTATCAACATATTTACATATACATTATACATCACTATCATTGAAGTCATCAAGGAATAAATAATTAGTATAACATCACGCCAATAAATTTACATAACACACCTTCACGCTCACACTCCATCTCGGCGCCCAACGTAACCTCAACTCCCAACACCTCAACAACAAGAGTTACTGCAAAACTCCAAAGGCGGAAAGGCGACACGCTTTCCCATAGCCCAAAGCCTAACACCCCTCACAAGGGGGAAACAAACAACCAGCTGCCTAGCTCACAAAAGAAGCTCTCTCTCTTGCGGGAACTAAGGATGACGTAAACACACACACACACAATATTCTAGACAACAAATTGCACTAAAAAGAAACTACTTCCTATACGCTAAAACACCAATATTAAATGTAAAGAAAACTTCACGCGCGCACGACATTTCCCCTCTCCCCCTAACTGGATCTTGCGAAGACAAGTCCAGTCTTCAAAAAAGAAATTGAAAACTGAAGTATAGAGACAGCAAAAGAAATTAGGAAACATCGCCCAACATTGAAGCCGAAGAATCACAGAATTATTCACAGAGATGATGTCGCAAAGAACAACATCCATCATAAAACATTATAACATTACATTGCATAATAAAACAAGCAACACATATTACATACATATTCATATATATCAAGCAATAGCTATAATAAAATAGTCTTTTTGTGCGAATCACACCAGTCTTGAGCACAAGTCTGCAAGTATATTGTCCTCTCCTTTGATGTGACACACGTCGAAGGTGTAGTCCTGGAGCATCAGCGCCCACCTCGTAACACGGTGGTTTGTAAAGTTCGTGCTCCGAAGATAAGCCAAGGCCTTGTGGTCCGTCTGAAGGTGGAACGTCTTTCCACAAAGATATCGGTCAAGTTTTCTAATGGCAAATACGATAGCCAAGCCTTCTCTCTCGATGATGGAATACCTCTGCTCCCGAGGCAACAACTTGCGACTCACATACTTGACGGGATGCAGAACACCATTCACGCACTGGCTCAGTATACCGGAGATGCCTTTGTCCGAAGCATCGGTCTGAAGAAAAAATGGCAATGAAGGATCAGGCAAACGAAGAATGGGGTACCTACACAGATACGCCTGCACCCTGCTCAAAGCCTCCGCGCACTCATGATTCCAGTGCACCTTAACAGACCGACCCCGACACAATAGATCAGTAAAAGGGTACACTAGATCAGAGAATCTCGGTATGAACCTGCTGTAATAATTCACCAACCCAATGAGGCCACGAATCTCCTTTTTTGTTGTGGGCGTTTTAAACTCTAGAATTTTCTTAACATTACTAGGATCAGGCTTAACAACCCCCTGCCCTACATTATGTCCGAGAAACTTAACATTAGTGAACCCCACTTCTAATTTGGCTGGCTTTAACGTAAAACCATTTTCCCTAAGAGCGCCGAAAACATTACGGACACTTTTCAAATGTGTATCCCAATCTTCACTGAAGATACATATATCATCAAAATAAAACAAAACGTTTTGCAAACCTTGCAACATACGTTTAACGACCCTATTAAAATGATTTGGGGCCCCACTTAACCCAAAAGGTAAATAGTGAAACATATAATGTTCCCCCAATACACGAAAAGCTGTGTATGGTTTACTTTCCTCACTAATGGGAATCTGCCAGTAACCTTTAGTAAGATCAACTAAAGTAAAATATTTGGCCCTATACAATTTGTTAAACAACTCCTCCTGCTCAGGTATCACTTCAGCCTTAAACATTCCTTTAACCTAGATATCTTTAAAAAGAAAAACAGTTGAACAATATAATGCTAATATTATACCACCCGCGGTACAATTCAGCATGTCATTAATGATCTTCATCCTATACGACAGAAAATGCAACTAGATTCGTAACCCAGATCCAATTGCTAGATTCAAATAGGATAAGATTGTACTATTACGATGGTATATGCTCTATTACATGAGCTTCATCATGTACATTTTACTCTACTACCAATGACTCAACCAAATAGTAACGCAATACTTTCATGTGTGTGCTAGCCTATCAAACCACGCCCGCAAAATTTACCAATGCTACCAGCTTTCCAACTTAACCCCCTCGTCAACCTCTCGCGCTCACACGATGAGGGACTACCACAATACTTCTATTACCAAATTTCGACCTGTCCAAATATCTAACCGCCTTAGCAACGTCTGCTAAGTTCTTAAACCTTACATGTCCAACACCAATGGACTTCCCATTTGCCTCTAATACCTCCACAAAACCAAACAAACCAAATTCCCTAAACCTATCCTTAAGCTTTTGCCAATTAATATTAAATGGTAAATTTCTAACAGTTACAGTATAGCGATCCGGCATCAGCTTATACCCACGGCGACCTTCCGAATCGCGACGACCCTCTAGTCATCTATGTCTAGATCGCTGATCTTGGTCATTACTACTATCATTGGGATTTATATCCTCAACATCAGTCTCACTATTTTGGGCACCAAATTCATTAGGGCACTCAGCTGATTTATGACCTTGCTCCCCACAACTGAAACAAACAATTACCTTCCTTTTAACCACTGGACTCTGCTTTATCACAGGCTCACAACATGCTGCTGCCACATACACACTTTCTTCCTTTCTTATTGCTACCTCAGAACCAGCAACCTTGAAACCTTCAATCACCTCCAACATATTTTCTACTGTGCTGCGTTTGTTTAACACGAGCTGCCTGTACACCTCATTTGATACGCTTTCTAGTATCCTATTTTTAATGAAAAGATCTTTGATCTCTTCTACTGTCTTACCGACCTCAGCCATTTTACACCAGTTGTCCAGTGCGGTCCTCAACTCAGTCACATACCCACGGAAGTCATTCTGCCGTGGTTTGACCCGGTGGAACCTTTTGCGGCATGTCTCCGCATTGATGTCTGCGTGGCGGAGAAGTGCCGTTTTGACATCCTCATATTTGTCGCTAAGGAACAGACTGTCCCTCAACATAAAGTTTTTGAGAGGTGTCGTCAGCTTGTATGACAACAGTAGGGCCCACTCTTTACTCTCAATCTTGCACCTTGCTGCTACGGCCTCAAAGTGCGTCAGGTACGCCAGAAGATCGTCCTCTTCCTTCATGCCTTGGAAGTTCTTGTCTAGCCTGTCCAAGACATTCTTTTGTCGCACCTCAACTGCCTGACCTACCACTGCACCTGCCTCTGGCGCCGACTTCTCTTTAAGCCGTGCCAACTCCAGTTCATCTTTTCTCTTGAGCTCCTCTCTAGCATCTCTCTCCTTCCACCTCTCGTGTTCCTCACGCCTGGCCTTCTCCTCCCGTTCATGTCTAGCGGCTTCATCCGCCTTCGCCTCTCTTCTCAACCTCTCTTCCTCTGCCTTCGCCTCTTTTCTTAATCTCTCCTCTTCTGCCTTCGCCTCTTTTCTTAATCTCTCCTCTTCTGCCTTCGCCTCTTTCTTTAATCTCTCCTCTCGCTCAAGCCTAGCCGTCTCTCTTTCAAACTCCTCCTTCTTACGTTCAAACTCCTCCTTCTTAGCTCTCTCATAGTCAGCCTTCTGCTCTGTCACATACCTCTCCAACCTCTCACCATCATACCCGAGAGCACGGCCGTCACTGATGAACTGGGCGGTTAGAGTCAACCTTGTCTCCATCACACAGACTATTAAATTCTAATTACAGGCTAACTAGCGCTAACAACAACCAAAGTTAGATCATAGAGAGAAATAACAATAATATATTATTACTTAATTATAACGGGCGAACTGAAATCACGGGCGCATCGACAAAAACAGGGCCAAGGACTTATCTGCTCAGTATCCCGCGTCGGAAGAAAATCGCCTCACTCCAGGCTCCGCAGAAGAGAAAAGCCACAGACAGCCAAAGCCACTGGAGCAGACCAACGGTTCTAACTTCAGGACGGTTCCGGTTCACCAGCCAGCAAGACACACAGTTTCAGGTCGATCCCGTCGACAGGCACTCGATCCACTCACACGTTGCCGCTCAGAGTCAGAGGATTCCGGCGTTGGTGACAATAAATAAAAGAACAGGTTACAATAGTTTCAAAGAGTAATTACACACTCTAAGTTTACCAAAACAAATGGGAACTAAGCTCATTAGGCAAAATACAAGGGATGCCCAGCTAATCAATCTTGTGCTGTACATAAAGCATTAGACCGCTCAAACGGCTTAAATGTATTTAATTTTATTTAATACATGAACATTACATATATGTCATATATCTTATGTTGGCCTTAGCGGTCAACTCACGGACACAAAGGTCACAACGTTTACATTTACATATTGTTTCGACGAGCCCCCATTTCTGTCAGGTGGGGTTTTAGCCGCTTAAGTAGGGGATGATAGGATGGTCCCTTATCCCCAGCCTGAACAGAGTAACACAAGAACCTAAAAGTAATGGCATGTAAAATACGAACATAGAATAACAGTTATTCAACTGAACAGTTAGTGAATAACAACAGTTATCAATATGAACAATATTTAATAATAATTAATTATAAGTTATCAACATATTTACATATACATTATACATCACTATCATTGAAGTCATCAAGGAATAAATAATTAGTATAACATCACGCCAATAAATTTACATAACACACCTTCACGCTCACACTCCATCTCGGCGCCCAACGTAACCTCAACTCCCAACACCTCAACAACAAGAGTTACTGCAAAACTCCAAAGGCGGAAAGGCGACACACTTTCCCATAGCCCAAAGCCTAACACCCTTCACAAGGGGGAAACAAACAACCAGCTGCCTAGCTCACAAAAGAAGCTCTCTCTCTTGCGGGAACTAAGGATGACGTAAACACACACACACACAATATTCTAGACAACAAAACGCACTAAAAAGAAACTACTTCCTATACGCTAAAACACCAATATTAAATGTAAAGAAAACTTCACGCGCGCACGACACACGTAACGTGCTGGCTATACCTATCATCACCTAACGCTGCAGACTATACCTATCATCCCCTAACGTGCGGGCTATACCTATCATTGCCTAACGTGCGGGCTATACCTATCATTACCTAACGTGCGGGCTATTCCTATCATTACCTAAAACGCTACGGTCTATACCATTCATTTCCTAGCGTTATTCAATTTCCTAGCTCAATTTCAGATGAAGTGTCCCTCGGCACTCCGTGTGCCTCTACTTTCTAGATACATCTAGGCAATAGGCATATTATAAAGTAAAACAAAACAGCGAACCAAATTCACGCCAGCTTTGTGTTGAAATGAATCTGTAGTTATTCCTTGAAATCGAGTAACAGTCGAGTGACCATCGAGACCACAGTGCTAACCGCACCACCAGGCAGCCAGTCATTTATTCTTGTCTGTTGTTTCTGGTCTTTTCTCCAGGTGATACATCCAAGTACAACTACAACGACGTACTGTTCAAGTCCATTCTGTTTTATGAAGCGCAAAGAACTGGCAAACTTCCAGCCACGAACAGACTGCCTTACAGGGGCGATTCTCTTCTCCAGGACAAAGGGGATGGAGGTGAAGATTTGTCTGGAGGTTACTTTGTAGGTAAGTAAAGTAAAAATATTTTTGGGAAGGAATATAATGATGACTTGTTCAAAATGACCCAGGCCGACATCCTTTCTTAAAAAAATGCTCACCATTTTCTATTAAAAGAAACCAAAATTAAGTCACGTTTTCATCGCAATGCATCATGCGTGAGTTTTTAAATTTTTGTTTCTTTAAAAACTTATAAAATATAATCGAAGCCTAACTTCTGTTATAGGTGAATTTAGTGGTTTAAGATAAGATACAATATTAATTCAAAGAAATAGAAATTCAGTTTGACTTCCACCCCAGTATTACTACTATAACAATAATAATATAGATGATACAATCAACATACACAGTGGTCTATGTACACACACACGCACACACTTACATACACAAACAGTGCTTGGTGAATTGTGCTCGTATATACTTCTCGGCATTATTTAGACTTGAAAAGGCCCTAAGCTATTTGAGATATGGGGCCCAGTTGTAGTCCAGATATTATATGTCAGTGGCTTATTGCTCAATATGTTATGGGGGTCATAAGACATTTGTTTCTTTTTCTCAAGGTCAAGGCCATGTTAAGTTCAACTTCCCCATCGCTTACTCAGCCACCATATTGTCCTGGGGGTATCTTCTCTATGAGGACGCTTACAAAGCTGCAGGACAGGAGGACCATCTTTTAGAAAGTATCAAGTGGGCGCTGGACTATCTCATCAAATGTCACACCAAGCCAGACGAGTTCTATGTTCAGGTTAGCTTCACAATAAAATTATCAACAATGTTTGCAAAACTTCATCTTTCTTTCTGGTTACAAATTTTCTACACATTTTTTTTTTGTCTCCCATTTCCCTTTCTTGGATCAAGTTGAAACTTTTCACAATTATTCATTGTTTCAAAAAACACAAGAATCAATAAAAACAAATTTAAATAATTTGTTAATGAATTAGTGGTGATTAATTAATATACTTTGGTATTGAAAAAGAAATAAATATATCAAGTTTGAAATATATGGCTGAAAATGTGCAGCTCTTTCCCTTATATAAAGTATGTAAAATATTTGTTAAGCTTTGCTTGTTTTAATCTCTTATATTATTTCCACATTTCTTCATAGCGCTTTCATTGTTTGTTTCTGTGTTTCTGTATTTTATGGCTTACAGAATGTCAACTGGATCTAATAGGAAAGTGTACACTAAGAGGAGATCACTGTTGAGAAACTGTTTCTTGAAACTCCATAAGATGGCACGATCAAGTCATTTATACCCAGAGACTTTTATATTTGTTTGACCTGAATTTGAAATTCACACAACTCAATAACAGACCCATACACATATCTCTCTCTCATAAACAGATTGAAATGAAGTTGTATTGAGAAACAAGTTATTCTTTGACTATGAACTGCTACACCTAAAAAAAAAACGCAACAGTTTTCTTTATAAATCTAATGTTTCAACTGACACACAGTGGCAATAGCACCGGTTCAGTGGGCCCCAGACAAATGAAGTACTTGCTGGCCCCTCTGCTTCCCCCCTTCACCTACCGGAAACCAATACGGAAGCACGATGACCGAAGGGGCCCCAGGACTAGAGCACTATCCACCACCCTTGTGGTGAACACGACTGGCTACTTAGAAAGTTTACATTCTGTTATATATAGTGTTTCAGAATGCTACAATAATGTTATATATTCTTTAAAATGTATAGCTAATGTGGTATACATCTTTTAATTATAGGAGACGCTTGATTAGGATTGGGCTTTACACGTAAAGAGTTTTTTTTATTATAGCATACAAGACAACGACTTGATTTACTTGGTTATTACATTTTTGTAATACAATTATAGAGTTTCAAGCTTTTTAAATTAAATCATCTTAGTGTCCTTGTGGTGATCATTTTGACAGATAATTTAGTTTTAATTAATGTTATAATCATTCTGGATTCATAAGCTAATATATTATTGTAGGTCAGTGATTATCTGGCAGACTACTGGAGCTGGAACCATCCTGAATTTTATCTGGGAGACAGACCGCCATACAGAATAAACGCAACTCACCCCGGTACTGACATCGCTATGGAAGCAGCTGCTGCATTTGCTGCGGGATCCCTTGTCTTTAAAACCAAGGGTAACAGATCTTTCATTTAACTCGGACCTAGTTAAAACTTGCTTTTAGCTTTCTCAATACTCTATGATCCTATTGTCTGGACCAGTTGGGGAAAGGGTGGTGTGGGGAAGAAAGATGGGGGTATGTGAATGTTACCGTGATCACTTTTTCAATGCATTTATAAAAAAAAAATTAAACGGTCTGAATTCGAACTATAGGGCTCAAGACTCCTCAAGCCTTTTCAATTTAATGAACTAACCATTGTGCCAGCTAAGCGCTTATGAAACTTGAAGGTTTTTTAGTTATCTATTGCTAGTTTCCAGCTTTGAAGTGCCTACTTATTTCTTTCTACAAGATATGAAGGGGAGTAATTCAACATATACCACCACATCATTCAAATACAATGGTTTTGCCTTCTTCAATTATAAACTTAGAAATTAATTACCAATAATTAACTAATTAGTTATTTTTTTAAATTGATTCTTGTTTTGTCATGTACAAGAAATAATTGTGCAAAATTTCATCTTGATCCGAGATTGGGTGTTGGAGAAATAACGTGTACAAACATTATACCAGACAGACAGACGGTATGAGTCGATACAAGCTTTGTAAAAAGAAAAGTAAAATTGGTGAAATATATAAAAAAAAATCTTTATGAAAAATTCAGATGTTTCTTTCAATGCATGACTTAACACTTTTCTTGCTATTTTAAACAATTTTTATCAGTGGCCTAAACACTTGAAATTATATTTTGGTGCAGTGTTCAAAAGTAAGGAGACGTTGATAAGTTATGTGTTTTTTAAGTATTTGATTTATTTATGTGCAACGTTTTAGAGCTGCAGAATCAAAAATGTTGTTAGCTTTTCAGTTTGCTGTTTATTTTTTGTTTGGTTTAGTTGGCAACATTTAGTTTCAATTGAGCATTCAAGACATTGTTTAGTTTATCGTCAACATTCAAACTATTCTTGGGCTGAAGGAGGAATGTGAATTGATGTTGAGCAATTATTAGCCTCTATATCTATGGCAGTCGTAATGGACAGATTTAGTTGTTCTTTTTGCAAAAATGCCAGAATGGATCTTGCAATGAAATGTATCTTGAAAGTAAAATTAAAATGCTTCCAGTTTTCAACACTTTACTTTTTAATATACATAATGCATATTTTTACAATTTAAACAGATCCCTCGTACTCGACCAGGCTGTTGACCCATGCCAAACAGCTCTGGGACTTTGCAGACAAAAATCGTGGGATATATAGCGACTCCATCGAAGTAGCTGCTCACAACTACAGGTAAATGTTTTTTAAAGTTTAGTTCAAGTTACTAGGTTGTTGACAAGTCGCTGGAGATCTCGAGTGCCGTATTACAAGAGGAAAAAAATATAAAAAAGAAAAAGAATTAAAAAAAATGAATTTTTTAGGCAAAAAAATAAAATAAAATCGGTAGTAGTGATATTTGTGTGTCATGTAACTCATGTTGCCTTTTATTCTGGAGTTGTGGGACTTGTAACATTTTACTAGAACTTCATTATTAGCGCGGGTGAAAACATGAAGTTAACATGTTGGAGTACATTAAGGAACACATAGAAGATGACCCAATCCTCCCTCTCAGGTACAGGCATCTTTCTGGACTCTTAATTTATTTTTATGCATAGCTTTTTTTGGAGAATTTAGCAGCATAGCTATTAAATTGGTAAACTTTAAGTTGCTATACTGGATGCATAAAAACTTTGACAGGAGTAGGTTGTGTTTACCTCTATGGCTTACTTGTCTCTAGGAAACGACATTTATTCGGTGCTTTTAGCTTCCCTGAAATCTATTTTCAAGACACATTAAAAACAAATCGAATTTAAAAAAATCAATCTTAATAAACTGTAACGATATCCAGCTCCCACGGCTTTAACGATGAGATCTGCTGGGGCTCTCTGTGGCTGTACCAGGCAACCAATGACAACACTTACCTAACTGCAGCAGAGCAACACTTTGACCCACTTCCAGCTCCAGACATGTCCTGGGATAACAAGACTGCTGCCAATCAGGTGAGAGGTTGGACTGTGATAAATTAACACTATAAGCAAATACTCTTATGTTATGAATTGCGTGAATGACATTCTAAATCTCTTTGGTACTTACGGCCTATGGGTAGGGGTGGGGGGGGGGAGTAACTCTACGTACTTTATTAAACCATGGACTTTGAGATAGACACATACATAAGATCCAAACATAAGTATGAATATCCGTTTAGATAGTTTTAAAATTTCGATGTTTAAAAGCCAGTATAGTATAAATTAATCATCTGACTGTATTGAAATATGGAGTAGATTATCTATCTATCTATCTATCTATCTATCTATCTATCTATCTATCTATCTATCTATCTATCTATCTATCTATCTATCTATCTATCTGTCTGTCTGTCTGTCTGTCTGTCTATCTATCTATCTATCTATCTATCTATCTATCTATCTATCTATCTATCTATCTATCTATCTATCTATCTATCTATCTGTCTGTCTGTCTGTCTGTCTATCTATCTATCTATCTATCTATCTATTTATCTATCTATCTATCTATCGAGTTGTCTTTGAGTTCGATGCTCACGAAAAATACAGTATTAAATAATTGCCTTTCAAAGCACAGAAAATTCCACTTAAATTAATAACTAGAAATTCAGCCTTCATTATATAAATAAATTAAATAAATTACATGCGCGCCTTAAAACAAAAAAAAGATAATTGAGTCCTACGTAATAATTATGTCCTAGAAAAGAACACATCCTGGTCTTTATTGACAATTGAACTGTATTTTTCTACAAGTAATGTCTCGCCAATTATCTAAATAATCAACAAGAAATTATTGATTCATCAACGGAAAAAAAAAAGATTCTTTAGTATACAAAATAAAATTTACATAAAAAAAAAGAGTGTCATCCTCCACTCACCCAGGTTCTTCTGTACAAACTGACCAAAGACGACAAATACAAGACGGCCGTAGAAAGCACATTTCACTACTGGTTCCCTGGAGGTTCTATTCCGTACACTCCTAAAGGTTTGGCTCACAGATCGGACAGGGCGGCACTCAGTAGTGCAGGTGAGTCTAGAAACGTTTTAGCAGTTGGAATTCCAGTTTGGTTTAAGTCTAGTGAGTGATCAATGACGAAGGGTAATATTAGTAATGCAATAACTCGAGTTGAAAATACTGTTCAGTTTGGAAGGGGCTGGGATGAAACTATTACTTGGTTTCAGTTTGACTAAATGTACCTATAAATGTAACTAAAAGTGTACCTATATGTTTAACAATAAGTGAATATACAAGTGCACCCAAAAGTGTACCCACTGCTTTTTTTTTGTAAAAAAAAAAAATAGGTACCGTACTCAGTGATGGATTGCCTAACTTTTAACTACTAATAAATTAATTATAAACATTAAAATACTAGAAAAGTAATATTTGTTTCCCACATTGAAAAAGGTGCCGGTACGCGGTACCGGTGCGTACCGTCACAAAAAAATCACTAAGTGTACCTATAAGTGTACATATAACTTGAACAACAATCAACACTTAGCAAAGCAAGGTTTATTAATCATTCCTTTCTTGTTGAATATCTACAAACGTATAGCTAGATTGACCATGACAAGGTTTTGTGGTAAATATAGTTTAGTATTACACACAGTGATAGACTTGCATTTTTATTTCAGCAAACATGGCCATGTTGGCCCTCATAGCAGCTGATGCTGATCTTCATCATAATGAGTTCAGGCACTGGGCCATGTGCCAGATACATTACGCTTTGGGAGACACAGGGTTCAGCTACGTGGTTGGGTTCGGTGATGACTATCCATTGAAACCCTATCAGAGAATCAGGTTCGGTATACCATCTTGTTTTGTGGTGGTCCAAAGGACTGCGTTGTTTATTTGTTGATCGCCCTTATTCTTATCTATTGCTAGGAACGTTTACAATAGACTTTCAATACATTAATTCTTCTTTATGTAGTTTTCAGTCTTTCAAATCCAGTTCACATTTTTTAAGTAATGAAATACAGTAACATAGAAAAAGAAGAGAATGTGATATGGGGAAGTAAGGAGGCTAAAAAAGTATAAAATAACAGGAGGACGAGAGGGAGAGATTTTGATATGAGTAAACTAGTCAATGTCAAGGACGCTATAATGAGACCCGCCATCCTAAACGATAATACTTACTTTGTACCACAAGCAAAACCGATTATAAATCTTTATTTTACAATTGCAAAATAAGCACTCAAGATTATCGTATACTTTGTAAACTATATAATTTACTTACATTTCGTGTATTTTTTTAAATCATATGCATCAATATAGCTAGTTATTTATAGTTCTTTTGACATAAGCTAAAATCTCCAATAATTTGCTTTTCTGTTTTTTTTACTGTATGTTGTCTTTGATTTTTAGATAACTTGCCATACTCATGAATTGTATTGTATAGAAGGATCTTGCTTCGGTCCTTTGTTTTTTTTTTACCAAACCAAGTTGAGGGATTGCTTAATCATCTCATTATGTTTTACATCACCACATTATTTATTTGATCAATAGCTCATCATATGTTTCCTCATATAATTTCAATTTCCTAATACTTCAATACATTACTATATGAATGAAAATGTCAGTTATGTTCACATGTATTTTTATGTCCTAAGCCTAACAGTTCTAAAGCGTATTTTCTTATCCATTGAAATTTTCTTTTACTCAGCATGTGCCCGAACCACCCCGCCCACTGCGGGCCTGATATACTTCAGGCAGATATGCCCAACATACACATTCTGTACGGCGCCCTTGTCGGGGGTCCTGGAGCCAATGATGAATACGTGGACAAGTTTGACAGCGTTCTTAACAACGAGGTCACCATAGAGTTCAACGCTGGTTTTCAAACTGCTGTAGCTGGTGAGTTATATTTTAGAGAGTTTAACTCTGGTTTCCAAATGACTTTAACTGGTGAGCATGTGCATAAGATCATAATTAAACTCTTATTTAAACTATGTTACCCTCAAACTTTTGAATAGATTTTTTTTTTACAACGATGGCTTTAAAACGACATTTAAATCATTGTCCCCAGCCCTGAAATCTCTGTGGTTAAGATCTCAACACCCTGAGCAACTGAATGACGGCCAGTGTCCATACACAGGAGGTATCGACGTTTTCAGTGGATGAGAACATCTTGGAGTTTACAGCATGAAGCAAATTGAAATGTTTCCTGTGACAGAATTCAACAATTTTACTGTGTCTTTATTACACATTTACTTTTAATAGAATGAAATAAAAAAAATGAAATAGGATATTCAAGAATGAAATAAATAATCTAATTGCTTTGGCGTTTTTTTTTTCACTTCTCTAGTTGGTAGTTTCCATATGAGAACCTACCGAGTTTCAAATTATTCGATGATTCAGTGACTACATATTGTGATGTTGCTTGTTCAGGCTGTCTTGAGGTCAACTCTAGATGACTTGAATTTCAACCAATTACTCTGCAAGCGTTTGAGTTTTATTGTTCGGGTGTATTCAGTGTAGTTGATCAACAATACAGAATAAACAAGACATCGGTTTTAACAAGTAAAGAGATGTAGTCAACGCTGATGAACAATTTATCCTATGTTTATTCTAAGAAAAGGCCACAGTAAAAGTCTCTGTCAACTAAACACGTCGTTACCCTAGAGGATTCTATCGCTAACTGATTTTCCAGTCTCTAACCCAACATATCCCAAACGTCACTAGTCCTGTTCAATATGCGTCTTCTATGGTGCGTCGCTAAATAACTAAACTATAAATAAGGTGTCTAACAATATGTATGCTTGAATATGTTATAAGTGTAGTATAAATGTTTCTCTCTAAGACTACCAACATTCACGAGCTTACGTCACACTTCTTCTCGACATGACCAACGATTAATTTTTCGACTCAGAACCGGACACAACAGAATGAGACAAAATATGTTCCGGAAGCTAAAGTCGGAACGACCGTAACCTGCCCTTGCGGGGCATCATCAGAGAACGCTAACCATGACCTTCAAAGCTGCATACTATATCAAGAGGCCTGAACAAGACTCTGGCCCCCAAACCCTCCAATAGAAGAAAAACTATACGGAGAACTGCCTGATCTGAAAACCACTGCGCTGTTCATCTCAGATATAGGATTAGTGATCTGAACCCTCCGATATGTAAAATGAAAATGAAGAAGAAGAAAAAGAAAGAATGCTTCTTCTGTTCATCTGACCTTAAAACATTCTTATCTTTACATTGTGTATTTAAAGTATATTTTAGGCTGTTAAAAGTTTAATACAGAAATCAATTTGATCTTAGACCACCAGGTTCATTGAATAATCATTTGTAAGCCTTTATGTACTAAAGCTACGTACTGAGACTAATCCTTTATAGCACGGTGCCACGTATCTGGCAGTGTTCAGGACCGTTTGCGTGTCTCCGTACAGAGCAAGACCCCCGCATGCACCAGTTCTGTTTCAAGACCCCCGCATGCACCAGTTCTGTTTCAAGACCCCCGCATGCACCAGTTCTGTTTCAAGACCCCCGCATGCACCAGTTCTGTTTCAAGACCCCCGCATGCACCAGTTCTGTTTCAAGACCCCCGCATGCACCAGTTCTGTTTCAAGACCCCCGCATGCACCAGTTCTGTTTCAAGACCCCCGCATGCACCAGTTCTGTTTCAAGACTCCCGCATGCACCAGTTCTGTTTCAAGACTAGTCATATCTTCAAATGTGCTTCTAAACACACTGCTTTTGTTCTGATTCCTGCCCCTAACATGACACAAACGAAGTCATAATAACTATTTGAAGCTTCTATATGTAATGTGTTTATGTTGTCCACTTGTCATTATGAGAGATACACAATTAGATAGAGCCATTGTTTGTGTAATACATGCCTAACGGCTGTCTGTGTCGGCTCTAATGAAGTTGTTGGTGAACGGATGTGGCGGGGTGTGGGAGGGGCTAGCTAGGGCATGTGACTATTGACCACTGGGGTGGTAATTTGCATACGAGCGAAATGACTCTGGACCAGAAGAATGTTTAGTGCGTTATCGCTAGGCGGTGTTGTCGTTTCCAGGGTCACTGGTTCGAACCTTGGTAGGCGCAGTCCCTTATTTTCGTCGCATTTAATACACTACTTTCTCTCATTAAAAAAACTTGGTCCCTGGTGCTGCTATTTATTTATGTTTAATATGTATAATGACTATCATTATTATTAATAAAATCAATAATTTCTATACATTGATGCAATACAAAATAAGTAATAAAACCAATTTTTAGAGTAATTTATATGAAATGAAAAAAAAAATATATTAATAATTATAAAATGTTTTTTTAAATAAAATCTAACTAGTACAAAATATACTTCCTTGCTGATTCAAATCACTACATTTTAAATCTTCCATCAAAATCTGCATGACGAGAAATCAGCTGATATTTCACCATTCATAGCCACCAACCAATCGCTAACCTCTTCTCACCGTCACCTTAGAAACACACACATACACACACTCCATAACATCGTTACGTTACAAATAAATACAACAATAAATGAAATAAAATACATAAATGAGTACATGTAAAAAAAATATATATATAAACGAAAAAGTCACTGAATCAAATATATTAATGCCACAGAAATAAAAACATCTTGGTTTTCACATTTATCCATCACATGATCATCTTTGTTTTTAAATCTATTACTCCATTGTACTTTTAAGCTTGTCTGACTAATTTCTTCAAAAGATGGTCCGTCGTCAAGGTACTAATATCAACACACATTCATAACAACGTGAAACATTCCAAGCATTTAAAACAGTTTGAAAGAAAGTTGTATCTGAATTTTTCTGAAACGATTGAAAAAATATACACCCATAATTTAAAAAAAAAGTAAAATTAAAAGTTTCAAAAGTCACACTATATTAAAATAAAGCAAGAAACAAACTTTAGTTTTATTGAATTTTTTTTATTTCCACCTGTTTAAAGAACTTCAATAAAACGAATATGTCAATAAAATGTTCAGATCTCTGTGAAGTTATATTGTTTAACCAACGCACATTTGACATGAACAATTGTCTGTAAGAGAAGTTCATCGTCTGCCAAAAACGCCTTCAGTTCCGATGTACGGACACTGAGCGTCATTCTTCTGTTCTGGATGTTCAGATTTCAACCACAGAGATTTCAGAGCTGATGGGCAGAAATAAAGATGAAAGAGTTAGTGTAGGCTGGACTTAACAATTCCATAAGATAGAGAGATTTGTCAAACTTATGAGATAGATCCATGATTAGAATGTGAGCATTTTTAATTTGGTTGCCAAGAGAAACTGAAGACAACGTCAACATACAGACAAGGAAAACATAGAAAATACTTTTTAAAAGCAAACCTTATATTAAGATTAATTGTATCAATTAGTTTGAATCAGGCTTTGCGATTTAATTTGTAATAAATCTAGACTTACAATACTAAATCTGTGCGATTATAAATATTTTGGACCAAATGTTTTTGTTTAACACTATTTCATGCTCTTCACTTTCTCATTGCGCTATGATCCTATCATTTGTTTGGACCAGTTGGGAAAAAGGAAAGCCGAAGGAGGAGTATCTTGGTGAAAGTTACTGTGATCGCTTTTTAAATGTCTTCAAAAAATGTACATCTTGAATTCGGCTCAGGGCGAAAGTCTCTTTAAGGGAATAAATTCAACTTATACTAAAACATCTGTCAAGTATGAGTTCTTTCCCTTGTTCAATACCAAACAAAATAATTAACTACCAACAGTTATTTTTTAAATTGATTTTTGTTTTGTCAGCAGTGCTCAAAATTTCAACTTGGTCCGAGATTGCGTGTGAGAGAAATAACGTGCACAAACTTTTTACCAGACAGACAGAGACAGACAAAAAGTGTAGGTTGATATATGCTTTGTAATAAGATTTAGAAACAAGCTCAAGAAATGTAACTCTGATTAACAAAACTAATAAAGGGAATTAATCAACATAATATCTCTGTGATGTTCCAAGATAATGATTGAGAAAGACATCGAAAAACAAAATGCATAATTAAAATAACGAACTCGGTTTCCAGAAAACACTTGACACGTACCTGCCACAGCAGTTTGGAATCCTGCGTTGTATTCTATGGAGACATCGTTGTTGACCTCATTGGTAAACTCGTCGAAGTAATCATCATTGACCCCGGGGCCCCCGACCAAAGCTCCGTACAGTATGTGCACGTTGGGCAATTTAGCAGCTAAGTGTTCAGGCGTGCATATGGCCGGATGGTTGGGGCACATACTGTAAGCAACAACAAAATCATAATGTCAGTTTTACACACAAGCACACACATAAATATTAGAATAAATGGTTCAGACGAGCTAGACAAAAACTACACATTGAAATAGAGTTCAAGGTATGTTGATTGTGTTTTAGATACATACATTAACTCTAATATACTAGTTCGTAGTCTAACAGTGTTATTCAAAGTTAAATTAAGTTTCGAACCTACCTCATCCTGTGATACGGTCTCAATGGGTAGTCATCACCAAACCCAACCACGTAGCTGAACCCTGTGTCTCCCAGAGCGTAATGCATTTGACACATGGCCCAGTGTCTGTATTCAGTGGTGTGGAGGCCAGCATCTGCTGCTATAAGGGCCAACATGGCCATATTGGCTAGAAAGGTAGTTCAGAAATATAAGCTCAATAAAACACTGACAAACTAATAAGATTTATAGAGAGTTTTTCAAACTGTGATTCTATTGAACATGATTGGACAATATTGTAAATTGTAAGTCCAGTCATTGAGATAACTTAATAGGACACTGAAAACTTTAAAACAAATCAGATTGTGTGCTAGTGCCTTAAATAGGGCTAGCCTTAGATTAATGGAGGCAATAGGCAAACTGAATTTGGTGGCCCCGAAATGAAATAGAAAAATACAAAATTAACAGGGAAAAAATACTACACAATTTATTTAAAAACTAAAAACAATAACATTAGAAACAAGTTTCACTACTTCTTCTCTGAAAATTTGTTTTTCTATGCGAGGCCCCCACCTATCGGAGGCCCTAGGCGGCTGCCTAGTTTGCCTATTTTACCTGCATGGCTGAGTGCACCTCTGTTGAAGGGATGAGCCAAGCCTTTAGGAGTGTACTGAACAGAACCTCCAGGGAACCAGTATTTAAACGTGTCTTCTACAGCAGTCTTGTATTTGTCTTCTTTAGTTAACTTGTATAACAATACCTGTGAACCATGAACATTGGATGACATGTACATCTATCTATAAGAAACAAAGTTATATGGATTTTAAATGTATGAATCTGAATCAAACTTTCTAAAAATTTGTTTACTAGTTTTTCCATGTCAAATAGTCGAGGATATAGGATATTGTATCTTATGTCGTGAACAAGGGGGTGAAATTTCTACTTCATTGATGCTACATTAGTACATTATCTCCAGTTACTTATTATATAGCAAGTCTTAATGAAGATAAGTAAATAGCACTGATATTGGAAATATGTTAGGAAAATCTATAATTACTGATACTATAGCAAGCAGGATTTCCCAAAATGACGAGTTATCAAAATAGACCAAATTTAATTTAAAGATGATTTTATTTTGAAAAATTATAGCGGTCAAATCAGAGTATTCCCAATGTGGCCAATTAGTTAGTATCCCCCCCCCAAAAAAAAAAATACTAACAACCATACATACATAAGCTGAAAAAATATAGACAATGAAGCATTTTCTGACATTACTATTCATTTGTTATCTTTATCTAGCATCAGTCGTAGAGATCTCTCTCTTAACATCTTTCATTATAGTCTCACTCAAACAGCTACAGATCATGTTGGCAAACATCTCAATTTTAGATTTTAACTTATTTTAAGAAAAAAAACACCTGATTAGCAGCAGTCTTGTTATCCCAGGACATGTCTGGAGCTGGAAGTGGGTCAAAGTGTTGTTCTGCTGCAGTCAGGTAAGTGTTGTCATTGGTTGCCTGGTACAGCCACAGAGAGCCCCAGCAGATCTCATCGTTAAAGCCGTGGGAGCTGGATGTTAGAGTAACATGAAAATAAACGAGCAGTCGAAAACATTCAATGAGAAGCATTTCAAGTCTAATAGACAGAAAGTGAAGAAGTTACTGAACATTCAGGAGTTTTTCAAAAGAGATTATGAACTTACTTTATTGTAGTATTGTTTTGGATTGCCATAGGTCTATGTATTAAAAGCTAAACCAAGGATTGTTACAGAAATATTGCCAAACATTGCTTAAGTTTTAATGAAGAAGCGCTCAGCTAAAGAAAACGAAGAAAGTAAGTTGTAGAAATAGCCTTTCATACTTATAAAAGTAATAATTTACAAGTAATAAAATTTTAAAAATCAATTCTTATTTTATATCTTAATAACTAAACAACTTATATTTTATTTGTAAATGAAAAAAAGAAAGTGGATCGAACCCACACCCACCCACACCCACCTCCCATCCATAAGTAAATTGAAAGCAAATAGTCGAAATTGAAAAAGAAATTCAAGTGAAGCAGTTACCTGTAATTGTGCGCCGCTGCGCTGATAGAGTCACTGTAAAGTCCATGATATTTGTTGCCGAATTCCCAAACTTGTTTTGCGTGCGTCAACAAAGTGGTCGAGTAAGAAGGATCTGATGCAATTAGGTGAAAAATGAGAAAATAGAAAGAATCACATTTTGCGATGCTAATTTCACATCCGAGGAAACACACACTTCCTTATCCATGTTTCACAGTACCCAGCCACATCTATATTCCACAATACCCAACCACATCCATATTCCACAGTACCCAACCACATCCATATTCCACAGTACCCAGCCACATCTATATTCAACAGTACCCAACCACATCCATATTCCACAGTACCCAACCACATTCATATTCAACAGTACCCAGCCACATTCATATTCCACAATACCCAGCCACATCCATATTCCACAATACCCAGCCACATCCATATTCCACAATACCCAGCCACATCCATATTCCACAATACCCAACCACATCCATATTCCACAATACCCAGCCACATCCATATTCAACAGTACCCAGCCACATCCATATTCCACAGCACCCAACCACATCCATATTCAACAGTACCCAGCCACATCCATATTCCACAGCACCCAACCACATCCATATTTCACAGTACCCAGCCACATCCATATTCCACAGCACCCAACCACATCCATATTTCACAGTACCCAGCCACATCCATATTCCACAGCACCCAACCACATCCATATTCCACAGCACCCAACCACATCCATATTCAACAGTACCCAGCCACATCCATATTCCACAGCACCCAACCACATCCATATTTCACAGTACCCAGCCACATCCATATTCCACAGCACCCAACCACATCCATATTCAACAGCACCCAACCACATCCATATTCCACAGCACCCAACCACATCCATATTCAACAGTACCCAACCACATCCGTATTTCAATGCACCCAACCACATTCATATTCCACAGTACCCAGCCACATCCATTTTCCACAGTACTAACCAAATTCGACGTTTTTACAAAGCTTCTATCAACTCACTCTGTCTGTCTGACTGCTATAAAGTTCGTACACGTTATTTCTCCCACATTCATTCTCGGATCAAGCTGAAATGTTGCATAATTATTTATTTTAACTGACAATAATAGGCGCATTAAGCACGAAATTGCGCTAAACAAAAACATTTAGTAAAAATATTTCCAATCGCACCCACTTATTATTGCTATTCTAGATCTATTACACTATGGACTCATTAACAATTGATACACTTACTCTAAATAAAATCCCTGTTTTGTTATACTTTACTTCTTTTAATTGCATGATAATTCTTAAGATACAACCTTTTAACAAAATAACTTCCATCTTTAGATGACAGTAATTCCCTTTTTTTTTGGGGAGGGGGGGGGGAGATGTCCTCTATCTGTTACTGTCTTTTTGGATGATTTTATTTTTGTTTACTTCTTCAGTTCAACAACTTTTCATTGTCTGCCCTCTTCTGATGACAGCAGTCTCTGGTTGAAAGCCATCTGTTGTAACGTTTTCTTTGTTTGTGGTGTCCAGCCTCTCTTAATATTTTTTTTATCAAATGTTTACAAAAGGTCCTTTTTAGCTGCTTGTGACTTTACAAAATAAAAACAAAATAAAAAAACAACAACAACTTTGCAATCATTAAAAAAAAGTTTACAAACTTTTGGTTTTGAAAGCAAGAGACCCGGCAGCAAATGCCGCAGCCGTTTCCATCGCTATGTCCGTGCCAGGGTGTGTTGCGTTTATCTTATATGGTGGACGTTGTCCCAACATAAATTCCGGATGGAGCCAGTTCCAGTAATCTTCTATATAATCACTGACCTGAATCATATATAACAATTGAATGAAATGCAATAAAAAGTAAAAAGGTTTGAGGAAATACTACTAGCAAATTTAAAGTCTGGAGTGCAAATTGTTAAATATCATTCATGACTGGAACACGCTGTGATTGGTAGACTTTGAAAGACTTTCATCTTTATTCAACTAAACTTGATGTTATTACCATAAAAATGAATATTTAAACAATGATACAAAATATCTTAGTGCGTTCCTCAAATTAAACAATATGCATATCTTTCCATTACGTAAACAATATTTGTCTAAATTCACAGTTTTTTTTTTAAATTTCGAAATAAATCTTTTTGCTACCGAACATCAACAAAAGTCTCTAGTAATAATATTCGATTGCTTTTTATAAAGTATAAAGAAAAAAGTAAATTTACAAAAATAAAAAAAAGCATTTTAAATACTTATAAATTTATTTTTACATTTGCCTTTTTTTTTTTGATGTTCTATTCTCTCACCTGAACCTAGAGCTCCTCAGGCTTGGTGTGACATTTGATCAGATAGTCCAGCGCCCACTTGATACTTTCTAAGACATGGTCCTCTTCTGCCGCTGATTGGTATGCGTCCTCATACAACAGATACCCCCAGGACAATATGGTGGCTGAGTAAGCCATGGGAAAGTTAAACTTGACGTGAGCATGCGCTATGGAGACGACAGAAGACAGAAAGTCAACAGTATAGCTTAACTATACAGAACGAATGAATACATACAAACTCAGGGCCAGATTTAAGTGTGGGGAGGCCCCGGGGTAAAATACTTATTTCTAAAGTAAAAGTGAAGTGGCCAGCATAACTATCAACTGTCTTTACTTTCCCTAACGATAGTCAGGTATCCATTAAAGTTGGGGTGACCTAACTCAGGGGCGACCTAAAAATCCAGAAATTCAAAATCCCAGTCTTCACCGAGATTTGAACCCGGGACTCTTGTTCAGAAGCCAAGCGATTTAATGCTCAGCCACCGCGCCTCCTGCAACTAGAGTAACTTAAAGTATATTTCCATAACAAGGTTGGTACCTGTGTTAGATGACGTTAGTATTTTTCTAAAGCGTTCATGTTTGCTCTGTTGACAATTCTAGCAGCAGTTCTCACTACAAGACACTTAAAGTACTGATCATGCTGCTGTTTCCAAGGAGGCAATGTCAATAGTGAATACTATTATTGAAATTTTGAGAACGTCTTTGAAGAATGTTTTCCGAAAACATTGCTAATTCCTTCCAAATTCTCACTAATCATAATAAAGAATTATAAAGATGGCAACTTATTGATTAACTATGATCAGTGCATGAGATTTGTCACTTGTGCATTATCTCGCCAATAAACAACGGTGTTATTCATTAATAGTCTTGATGATTTTTTTAAAAATTTACTTATACACTGTAATAATTTGAATTTAGACTTATACATTTATTAAGTACATTATCTCCTGTCATGATGTTAAAATGTAGGTTCCCCTTCAAGTGCCCAGGGGTCCCTAGCTACGCCACTGTTACGATGATCTCTGCATGAGAAAAAACAAGAACCTCTCCACTAAAACGTAAAGAGCCTAAGGTCCTATTTCAAGCTACTGACTGCTACAGAGTGCAATCATCATTTAAACACGGATTGAAAAAATTACAAGTAAAAGGTCATTGGTTTCTGCTATCTAGATGACACTGATTAGTTGTATTACCAAGGAAGTAACCTCCTGATAAGTCCTCTCCATTGTCTCCCTTGTCAGTCAGACACGAGTCATCTCTGTAAGGAATTCGTTTCGTGGCTGGAAGTTTGCCAGTTCTTTGAGCTTCATAAAACAGAATAGACTTGAACAGTACGTCGTTGTAGTTGTACTTGGATGTGTCACCTGGTCATTGAGTGAAATAACTACATAAATTATATAGCTTTAACCCATTCCTTCCTAACCTACTGATGTCAAGTAAAATCTATAAATAAAATTGATTTGAATCGATATATAGCAATGTTAGTAATGTATTTAAGTTGCGTTAAACAATAGTCTTTCATATCTCAAATGTATTAACTCTTTCTCTCCTAATTGACGATGTCAACGTTGATTAGCCCCCATTAAACTAAATTGATTTTTTAATTTATAAACTTTAGTTTGTGTTGTGTAAAAAGAGCATGCATTCTCTTTTAATTTGATGCCAAGATGAACACTTTCTGATAACAAACAAAAAAGTTATTTTATGTAAGTTTAATCAGAACAGGATAGTGAAATACTAATGAGCAAAATGAATAAAACTATCGGCACTAGGAAAATAATTACGGAGAGAAAGAGTTAAAACAAATAACTTCTAAATTTTAAGGACTCAGAATAACAAACTAAGAAAACAAAATTATTCCGCGGCAATGTAATACATACTTGTTGGTGCCGGATTGAATGACCAGTGATCTTCTCCCATGTTAGTCAGTGTGGCATGGCCGTGAGGTATGGAATGACCATGATAGTTGACGTCAAGGCTTGGAGAAGGCAGAGGACATAGTGTGTTAGTTAAATAGAAGAAATTCAAAAAAAAATAAATAAATCAAGCAGCTACACAACGTGACGAACTCAACTAACAATTTAGTCTCTCTAGCATCCTAACACAATTATGTCAGCTGAATGCACTAAGAGTCCAAATGAATGACATTTAGAAACCATTTCAACTTGTCGCAGAAAGTAGGAAGCTGAGTCAGCTGACATTCTTGTCATGTCCGTCCTCTCGTTTCTTAAAATAATTAATTTCAAGGGACATCACCCTGTTAATGTTATGATTAAAACTTACTATACGACTAAGGTATCGCCAGGTTTTATATGCGCAGTGTGTCCGAAACTGACCATTGTCCAGTGCTGTTTATCTTGAGGAATCTTCTCATAAACACAGGAACCGCTCTGTAAAAAATTGTTGTTACGCTATAAGTGAAATCTATTTTATGCCTATTGTGAATAAGATTTGACATCTTTATTTCTTTACAAATAAAAATATCTAATATTGCTTTTAAAAAAGAATAATTCTTTTCGAAAATGTAATAATAATTATGTATTTTTTTTTTTTAACTTTTATTCGGTTGCTTAAAAATAAAATTTCTGTTGATGCAATTGTCGTAATGACATATCTATTTGATATTTTCAACAAGAATAAAAGAAAAACACATACATTTGTTTTTAACAAGCAAAAACTTTTTTTTTTTAACTTTATGTTTTCCTTTCCAATGAAATCTATTTTCCTCGTGATCACACCTCCTCAGCTACACACGCTCCAAGCAAAGTCTATCAAGCTTACTTGAATCAATTAGTTTGGATCAGTCAAGTCATTACATTTGTAATAGGTCTAGAACTCTAGACTAGCAATAAAAAAGCATTTATAAAAATAAAAAGGGAGGGGAAGGGAATTCGAACTCATGTTTCAAACTTTCTCAGGCTTCTCAAGCCTTCTAGTGGAGAGCCTATGAACATGGAAGATTGTATAGCTATCTATCTTTTCTATAGTCTCGTCCTATTTCTCATTTTGTGTTCACTAAGACTCACTAAGACGACGACCTATATAGGGGGACGAATTCAGCTTAAACCACCACTTCAGTCAAGTACAAATTATTTCCCTTGTTTGAAATACCCAACACAATAATAAACTACCAATAATTAATTAACTAATGTTGTTGTTTTTTTAAATTGATTCGTGTGTTGTCAGGTAAAAGAAATAATTTTGCAAAATTTTAGATTGATCCGAGATTGGGCTTGGGAGAAATAGCGTGTACAAACTTTTGACCAGACAGACAGAGAGAGTTGATATAAGCTTTGTAAAAATATCACGTGATACCGAGGTAGGTTCAGAATGTTATTTCACGTCAAAAAAACGTAGCCACATTGCCCAGCCAGTAGTTCTACTTACAGTGATAGTATTAACCGGACCATCGAAACTGACATTCATAATCCAGCCCAGGAATTCCTCTAGGACAGGAAACTCAAATTTGACGAAAACGGTGTCCGTGAAATCTTGGATAAACTGCATGTCTGCTTGATAGACTTTGCTTGGAGCGTGTGTAGCTGAGGAGGTGTGATCACGAGGAGAATAGATTTCATTGGAAAGGAAAACATAAAGTTAAAAAAAAAAAAGTTTTTGCTTGTTAAAAACAAATGTAAACCCAGAGTGGTCGCTAGAAAAGCAGAAAATTTGAGGGTCAGATGAAGGAGATAATGAATAAGATACGTACTTACTCAAGTCTAGTTTGATCTTGAACATAGTGTAAATATTGTAACACAGCTTCAGAATCGTTGACGTGACGTAAACATAGACATAGTGATGAGTTGTAAACGATCTTGTGATGAGCCTGAAGCGGTATCTCATGAGTTATCCTTAAAAATGCTACACGAGCTTAGATTTCTAGGTTAAGACGCTACACTGAAGTGCACGGATGCCGTTTTGAGCATCTATGAGTGTAATATAACAAATCTTTTGAAAATTGTGTAAAGGTTAGTCTTTGTAAAAAGCAATAGCTGTTTGACAAATTTTCCGCTTTTCTAGCGACCAACCTAATTGTGTAGCTTTACCTTGTTGTGCTAATAGAGGACTATGTCCCCAGACAGCATTAGCACCAGACAATTTACTTACTTTTAGGCGGATGTGTCGTAGAATGAGTATCACCAGGCAGGGCTGGAATTATTGAATGAATAACAATAAATTATAGAATATTTTACTTTATCATACTGTGTGACTCTAGACAAACATCAAGTTCAATGTGATACAATCTAAGGAGATAAAAAGGTGTACAAAGAAATGAATCGTTACCAAAACTTACTTGATTGTGTTGTTTCCCCTGAAAAATATTAATACATGAAAAACGTGTTAGAGAAATTAATTTGAATGCATTCATAATTATACTTTGATCTAATCTAGACTAAATGTTCACTGCACAATGTCCAGTCATTTGTTTTGTTTTATGTGTTTCAAATGTTCTTTCACATTCTGAAGACAATTACATCATAGCCTAAATTTCCTACGGGAAAACCCGGAGATGGCCGGGGACAGTATTCAAACTCAGACAATCGAGATCAAAAGAAAAAAAAGGCTTATCTAAGGGGTAGAACTCTGCACTTACAACTATATTACCCAAGAATGTAGAGGTTATTTCCCTTTTTCGGTATCAAAAAAAAATTGATTGACTAAGTAGTTAATTTTATAATTGATTCTTGTTTTGCTAGGTTAAATAAATAATTGTTTAAAGTTTCCACTTGATCCGAAAATGGGTGTGTGAGAAATTATGTGTTCACCAATAACCCTTTCCAACTGGTCCAGACAAGGAATAGGATCATAGAGTATTGAGAAAGCTAGCATGAAATTACGCTCAACAAAAACAGTTGGTAAAAATTATTCTAATGCACAGATTTATTGTTATTGGTCAAGATCTATTTCAAAGTTTAAGTACATGATTGACCCAAACTAATTGATACAACTACACTTATTACAAGCTTTATTTTTTTTTTAAAGTTTATTTTGTATTCTACTTGTTACACGTATGACTGGTCAGTTAGTGACTTTGAGGTGGGGAAAAATGTGTTCAACTTACCAGACGGCGTTGGTGTAGCTGAACTTGTGGAAGATGAAGACAATGTCGAGTGTGTTGTTGTTGAAGTTGTGGTTGAGGTCGTGGATGTTGTAGTCGACGTGGACGTCGCTAAGAGTAAGGACACAGTCGAAAAAAAAGAAAATATTTCTCTTCCTATGATAATGTGTGTGTAATTTCATGAATATTCATAAAAGATTAAATAGTAGAATCTGTTTTTATAGTTTGTAATTGGTTAAAAGTTCATTATAGTTTGACCATGACTTTTAATGAGATTCTTTTTCTTTGTTATTGTCGCACAAGTTGAGTCGAATTACTTGTCTCTCTAAACCAATGGGATCTCTAGGCCCAACGGATCTCTTGACCCATGAGATCTCCATTCTAACGGTTTGTTGGAACTACTATTCTTTCTGGGATGGAATTTTAACTCCCTATTACCTATGGCTCGTATCCCCAAAAAAGTCAGGTTTGGGGCGAGGCCGAATGCCAAGCAGACCGGGGAAACTTCAACATATTCCTTCTCTGATCCACAACAGCCGTGCCTGTGTCCTCCATTGGTGTGTGGATAGTGTGTGTGACATGGTTGTTTAGATAACACCTTGAACTGAACCATAATAGATAAGAGAAAGTGTTTGCTTGATGTATGTGTGTGACATGGCTATATCTGCCCTAATTTTAAAAAAAAATGAAATTAATGAATTCTAAAATATCCAAATAATGGCATCGCAAAAAGGTGAAGGCAACGCCTGAGAAATTTAGACCTCTCGGTAATTCAGCAGATTTCGATACACATTTCTGAATTTGTATTAGTGTCCCAAAAGAATGAAATGCAGCGCTAGTTTCATTTACTAACGATTTTTTTCGTGTTCTAAGCTTAAAGATAATTTCCTTACAGTATAAACTCTAAACAATTGAAGACCGTTGTCTTGCTCTGTTCATCAGATGACAGTACCAGACTTATTCTTGTCCGGCGATATACAAATTAAACGAAGGAAATAGAGATGTGAAACAAAACAAAAGAGAGACGACTCTCGAGTCCAACCTGTAATGGGGTTACCACTGACGTCACCAGCCTGGAGAGAAGCAGTCACAACAGGATGGATGTCTCCAGTTCCTAAAAATAAAAATAAAAAATTAAACAGATTCGATTTAAGTCTTATAAAAATCGTAAATTAAAAGAAAACAAGAAAAAAAAATAATGCTGACAAAAATAAGACAGCTAAACTCGTAGACTTATTGAATGGTTCAGTTGTACTCACACTAAACGTTAGTCACACATTTTCACATACTACCAAGGCACTAACCATTTATATATAAAATGTGTTTAAAACATTTAACGTCAAAATGTCCACTGCGGCAAAACGACAGCGCCAAGATGGCCACTGCGGCAAAACGACAGCGCCTGAACAGCCCTGTTTCAACTGAACACTTCAATTTGTATTATCGCACCTCCTCTCGAGTGTAGAGAACACAGATACTAACATATATTTAGTAGCCGAAATTCGTATAGGTGTCGAAATATAAAAGGCACCTACCGTGACCTTGAAAGTCAATGCACAGTCTGTCTCCGACGTGCTCATCTTTGTTCCAGGCCTTGTTATGTAAGACAAACACCTTACCCCCGTCCAGTGTCTGGACAATGTCCGCCGTGTACACCTGTTATAGACACCATTTAAAGAATGCGATGGCATCAATAATAACAAACACATACTTGAGGTTTCCGAAATGACAAACACATGCTTGAGGTGTCCGAAATGACAAACACATGCTTGAGGTGTCCGAAATGACAAACACATACTTAAGGTGTCCGAAACGACATTACATACTTAAGTTGTCAGTAATGAGAAATACATATTTGAGGTGTCCGGAATGACAAACACATACTTGAGGTGTCAGTAATGACAAACACATACTTGAGTCGTCAGTAATGACAAACACATACTTGAGGTGTTAATAATGACAAACACATACTTGAGGTGCCAGTAATGACAAACACATACTTGAGATGTCAGTAATGACAAACACATACTTGAGGTGTCAGTAATGACAAACACATACTTGAGATGTCAGTAATGACAAACACATACTTGAGGTTTCCGTAATGACAAACACATACTTGAGGTGTCCGAAATGACAAACACATACTTGAGGTGTCCGAAATGACAAACACATACTTAAGGTGTCAGTAATGACAAACACATACTTGAGGTGTCCGAAATGACAAACACATACTTAAGGTGACAGTAATGACAAACACATGCTTGAGTTGCCCGTAATAACAAACATACTTGAGGTGTCAGTAATGACAAACACATGCTTGAGTTGTCAGTAATGACAAACACATATTTGAGGTGTCAGTAATGACAAACCCATACTTGAGTCGTCAGTAATGACAAACACATACTTAAGGTGTCAGTAATGACAAACACATACTTGAGGTGTCATAAACGACAAACACATACTTAAGGTGTCAGTAATGAGAAACACATACTTGAGGTGTCCGAAATGACAAACACATACTTAAGGTGACAGTAATGACAAACACATGCTTGAGTTGCCCGTAATAACAAACACATACTTGAAATGTCAGTAATGACAAACACATACTTAAGGTGTCAGAAAAAACAAACACATACTTGATGTGTCCGAAATGACAAACACATACTTGAGGTGCGCGTAATGACAAACACATACTTTAGGTGTCCGAAATGACAAACACATACTTGAGGTTTCAGTAATGACAAACACATACTTGAGGTGTCAGTAATGACAAACACATACTTGAAATGTCAGTAATGACAAACACATACTTAAGGTGTCAGAAAAAACAAACACATACTTGATGTGTCCGAAATGACAAACACATACTTGAGGTGCGCGTAATGACAAACACATACTTTAGGTGTCCGAAATGACAAACACATACTTGAGGTTTCAGTAATGACAAACACATACTTGAGGTGTCCGAAATGACAAACACATACTTGAGGTGCCCGTAATAACAAACACATACTTGAGGTGTCAGTAATGACAAACACATACTTGAGGTTTCAGTAATGACAAACACATACTTGAGGTGTCAGTAATGCCAAACAAATACTTGAGGCGTCCGAAATGACAAACACATGCTTGGGGTGTCATTAGTGACAAACACATGCTTGAGGTGCCCGTAATGACAAACACATACTTGAGGTGTCAGTAATGACAAACACATACTTGAGGTTTCAGTAATGACAAACACATACTTGAGGTGTCAGTAATGACAAACACATACTTGAGGTGTTAATAATGACAAACACATACTTGAGGTGCCAGTAATGACAAACACATACTTGAGATGTCAGTAATGACAAACACATACTTGAGGTGTCAGTAATGACAAACACATACTTGAGATGTCAGTAATGACAAACACATACTTGAGGTTCCCGTAATGACAAACACATACTTGAGGTGTCCGAAATGACAAACACATACTTGAGGTGTCCGAAATGACAAACACATACTTAAGGTGTCAGTAATGACAAACACATACTTGAGGTGTCCGAAACGACAAACACATGCTTAAAGTGTCAGTAAGGACAAACACATACTTGAGGTGTCCGAAATGACAAACACATACTTAAGGTGACAGTAATGACAAACACATGCTTGAGTTGCCCGTAATAACAAACATACTTGAGGTGTCAGTAATGACAAACACATGCTTGAGTTGTCAGTAATGACAAACACATATTTGAGGTGTCAGTAATGACAAACCCATACTTGAGTCGTCAGTAATGACAAACACATACTTAAGGTGTCAGTAATGACAAACACATACTTGAGGTGTCCGAAATGACAAACACATACTTAAGGCGACAGTAATGACAAACACATGCTTGAGTTGCCCGTAATAACAAACACATACTTGAGGTGTCAGTAATGACAAACACATACTTAAGGTGTCAGAAAAAACAAACACATACTTGATGTGTCCGAAATGACAAACACATACTTGAGGTGCGCGTAATGACAAACACATACTTTAGGTGTCCGAAATGACAAACACATACTTGAGGTTTCAGTAATGACAAACACATACTTGAGGTGTCCGAAATGACAAACACATACTTGAGGTGCCCGTAATAACAAACACATACTTGAGGTGTCAGTAATGACAAACACATACTTGAGGTTTCAGTAATGACAAACACATACTTTAGGTGTCCGAAATGACAAACACATACTTGAGGCGCCCGTAATAACAAACACATGCTTGGGGTGTCATTAGTGACAAACACATGCTTGAGGTGCCCGTAATGACAAACACATACTTGAGGTGTCAGTAATGACAAACACATACTTGAGGTTTCAGTAATGACAAACACATACTTGAGGTTTCAGTAATGACAAACACATACTTGAGGTTTCAGTAATGACAAACACATACTTGAGGTTTCAGTAATGCCAAACAAATACTTGAGGCGTCCGAAATGACAAACACATACTTGAGGTGTCAGTAATGACAAACACATACTTGAGGTTTCAGTAATGACAAACACATACTTGAGGTTTCAGTAATGACAAACACATACTTGAGGTTTCAGTAATGACAAACACATACTTGAGGTTTCAGTAATGCCAAACAAATACTTGAGGCGTCCGAAATGACAAACACATGCTTGGGGTGTCATTAGTGACAAACACATACTTGAGGTTTCAGTAATGACAAACACATACTTGAGGTTTCAGTAATGACAAACAAATACTTGAGGCGTCCGAAATGACAAACACATACTTGAGGTGTCAGTAATGACAAACACATACTTGAGGTTTCAGTAATGACAAACACATACTTGAGGTTTCAGTAATGACAAACACATACTTGAGGTTTCAGTAATGACAAACACATACTTGAGGTTTCAGTAATGCCAAACAAATACTTGAGGCGTCCGAAATGACAAACACATGCTTGGGGTGTCATTAGTGACAAACACATGCTTGAGGTGCCCGTAATGACAAACACATGCTTGGGGTGTCATTAGTGACAAACACATGCTTGAGGTGCCCGTAATGACAAACACATACTTGAGGTGTCAGTAATGACAAACACATACTTGAGGTGTCAGTAATGCCAAACAAATACTTGAGGCGTCCGAAATGACAAACACATGCTTGGGGTGTCATTAGTGACAAACACATACTTGAGGTGCCCGTAATGACAAACACATACTTGAGGTGTCAGTAATGACAAAAACATACTTGAGATGTCAGTAATGACAAACACATACTTAAGGTGTCAGTAATGACAAACACATACTTGAGATGTCAGTAATGACAAACGCATACTTAAGGTGTCAGTAATGACAAACACATACTTGAGGTGTCCGAAATGACAAACACATACTTGAGGTGTCCGAAAGTAACCACTTACGTCAAGACTGTTGAGTGGCTGGTCAAAGGTCAGTGTGATAGTCCATGAGTGCATCTCTTCCGTGATGTCAAAGCAGCCTTGGCCCTGGAAACCACCATTCCAGTGGTTGGTAAGGGGGATAGTGATGTCACAATGACCACCGACGACAAACACGGACAGTGTCAACAGAAGCACTGTCCACATGGTCTGTGAAAAGTTAGAAAATAATGGAAATGTGACTAGACTATTGAACAAAGCTATTTAGTCTTAGTCTACATTCAATAGTCTTCTCAAGAGTTACTTATTTATTGAGGCTGTATAAGGAGCTGGAATCTTGTCTGTCTTTCTGTCTGTCTGGTAAAAAGTTTGCACACGTTATTTCTCTCACAACCATTTTCGGATCAAGTGGAAACTGCATATTTATTCATTTGCATAATCAAGCCATGATTAGTCAATTAATTACTGGTAATTAATTATTTTGTTTGATACCAAGGAAATTAATCCTTCAGTATTCACATATAAGGCTAAATATGTAGTTTTTTTTCCCCTAAGATAAGCTTTGCTGTTGTTTTAAAAAGGATTTTTTATTTTTAGTTTTGTTATATTGATATCAGCAGTGCAAGATTTATATCTAGGTTACCTAGACTACAGCTTAAGGCTACCACTTTATCAGGGTGGCCCTAAACAAATTTCCGAGTGAATTTGTTATGAATAATGATAATGATTTTAAATTAGAGAGGTACTTATTTTATTGTAAATATCAGTTTAAGCCTCTAGACTCTAGCTAACCGAAATCTTATTAGGGACTGATATATGATATGTGGACTAGTATTCCACGAAGGCTGAAGAGGTGTTCCACGAACTACTGGAATAATAAGATTTAACTAGTAGGCCAGTACGTGAACTATTTCATTTAGTGTACTGAGAATGTGCGAAGTGTTCCGTAACTAAAAAAAATGTTTTGGAAACAACGCTGTGGTGGGTACCAATAGTTAACAACTTTCGGATTTGGAAATAGCTCGATCCTCTGCTCAGAATTAAACGCTGCTCCAACCCCCAGCCCCCGACACCTACCAGTAAAGCTCCAGTTGAGCGTGCAGAGGTGTACAAGGATGAATCAATGCAAATAGTCTTTTTTTTTTTTTACTTTAGGAAAAATTGTTTGAGTTGCAGGACATGTTCTGTTCTTGTACCTCACCACCGTTATACAAGCACAATTCACTTCTTTATATATTTCAGGTCAAAGATGTCTATTCATAGCCGACCAAAGTTGTAGTACGCCATGCATTTTTATGCACACTTCGGCCATGAATAGGTGTTATTTAGAGCATCCTACCATTTAACACTATGCTCCTACTGAAGTAAAACCAAAACTAACCTGATATATGTGATCCAAACTTAGTCCGAAACACACTAGATGTATTTACTAAGTGACACATTGGACACACACATCGGATTGTCTTATCTCTAGAGATTTGATAGTGAACAACCCAAATGTAGGATTGATTCAATCTACCGAGTCTCTCACTCTAGAAATAGTTAGATCATGTAAGTGATGTCACAAGAAGTAGGATAATACTATTGTCTGTAAACTGTATACTTACTGTCATTACACACCGGCTACGCCCGTTGATTTGTTCCCAGGCTTTACATTGTTTATTATTGACTTGAATATCCCTTTTTTTTGACCTTCCAACTATTCAACTAATATACTTTTTTAGCCTGTGAATTTTTTTATTCTTTTTTTTCACCCTGCGTACAGTAAGTTTCTGAAACAATCTTCACATTTGATTAGGAACGCCCTCTCCAGAGCTATATCGTGAAGGAATTGAGTGGTGGCTTCACTAGGATGGCGGTGAGGGTGTAGGTGTGCAATTGTAGATATTAGGTTCAAAATTATTAGCGTATATGATGATTTTCCAAAAGGCGACATTTAAACAGAAATTCTATATCTAGAAAACATCTAAAGGCAGCAAATGTTATTCTTAAAGACACTAGAAATAGACAGTGCACGATTCATATGTTAGCAGTAAGATTGTCTCTGAATCCTGTAACAAAGCCTTCATCTTTTTCTTATCATCTGCATTGTATCCACATCAACGTGAAATGTGAAATTTTAAAAATTAAAAATAAGAACTACTCGAGATCGACAAGGGAACAGACGACTCTTTTAAAACGGCAAATTCGATTAAAAATGAAATCCTTCAAAAGCATCAATTTTGATAAGTTTTCAAGTTTGTATTCCAGAAAAGAAAAAAAAAATTAATTTACTTTAGGTTACAAAATTAAAATGTAGATAAATAATAAGCAGTTTAATCGACACTTGGTTCATAATTGTTCCAAAAAATCAAATAATGTAAGTAATTGTAAAGTATATGTATTATGAAGAGGGGGCGCACCGGGTGGCACGCACCTTAGAGACGCCACTGGGATCGAGTATTAGATATGGTTTTGGTCTTTTACATTTCAAGTACGCGTGCACCAGGCCGCATCGTCACACAAAATTCCAATGGAACTAAGTCTCTGCTGGTTCATTTTGCACAGTGGACAGGTGTAAGGGGGCGAATAGCATTGTGTTTATGAGGCATATGTGTTTAGGGGCAGTAGTTCGAGCACCACTGATACAAGGCAATGCTACTAATTGTTGTCCACTGTAGAAGTTCTGAGTTAAGATATTGGATTTCAATCTAATTTAATTTCAACTAAAAGTAAGACCAAGACTGCTTAATTGATTTGTGGATATTTGTTGTGATTACAAGGAATCTTTTCTCATGTAAAAACAACACAACAACAAAAACAACAACAACACAGCTGTAGACGTCTGCTGACGTTTTATTAAAAAGGAAGCCAAGGTGAAGGTTAAATAATGCCTGTTTCTTATCTTGTCCTCTAAATTGAACTGTCTTTCAATGTCAGAACGCAGGGGCGTCACCATCACGTTTTTGTTCAAAGATAAGCATTTCTCTCCGTGTATTACATCAACATTAAACTTGATTTTATCAACACCTCTGAGTCTATTGATTGATGATTTTATCAACACCTCTGAGTCTATTGGTTGATGATTTTATCAACACCTCTGAGTCTATTGATTGATGATTTTATCAACACCTCTGAGTCTATTGATTGATGATTTTATCAACAACTCTGAATCTTTTGATTGATGATTTTATCAACACCTCTGAGTCTATTGATTGATGATTTTATCAACACCTCTGAGTCTATTGGTTGATGATTTTATCAACACCTCTGATTCTTTTGATTGATGATTTTATCAACACCACTGATTCTATTGATTGATGATTTTATCAACACCTCTGAGTCTATTGATTGATGATTTTATCAACACCTCTGAGTCTATTGATTGATGATTTTATCAACACCTCTGAGTCTATTGATTGATGATTTTATCAACACCTCTGAGTCTATTGGTTGATGATTTTATCAACACCTCTGATTCTATTGATTGATGATTTTATCAACACCACTGATTCTATTGATTGATGATTTTATCAACACCTCTGAGTCTATTGATTGATGATTTTATCAACACCTCTGAGTCTATTGATTGATGATTTTATCAACACTTCTGAGTCTATTGATTGATGATTTTATCAACACTTCTGATTCTATTGATTGATGATTTTATCAACACCCCTAATTCTATTGATTGATGATTTTATCAACACATCTGATTCTATTGATTGATGATTTTATCAACACCTCTGAGTCTATTGATTGATGATTTTATCAACACCTCTTAGTCTATTGATTGATGATTTTATCAACACCTCTGAGTCTATTGATTGATGATTTTATCAACACCTCTGATCTATTGATTGATGATTTTATCAACACCTCTGATTCTATTGATTGATGATTTTATCAACACTTCTGATTCTATTGATTGATGATTTTATCAACACCCTGATTCTATTGATTGATGATTTTATCAACACCTCTGATTCTATTGATTGATGATTTTATCAACACCTCTGATTCTATTGATTGATGATTTTATCAACACCTCTGAGTCTATTGATTGATGATTTTATCAACACCCCTTATTCTATTGATTGATGATTTTATCAACACCCCTGATTCTATTGATTGATGATTTTATTAACACCTCTGAGTCTATTGATTGATGATTTTATCCACACCTCTGAGTCTATTGATTGATGATTTTATCAACACCTCTGATTCTATTGATTGATGATTTAATCATCACCCCTGATTCTATTGATTAATGATTTTATCAACACCTCTGATTCTATTGATTGATGATTTTATCAACACCTCTGAGTCTATTGATTGATAATTTTATCCACACCTCTGAGTCTATTGATTGATGATTTTATCAACAACTCTGATTCTATTGATTGATGATTTAATCATCACCCCTGATTCTATTGATTGATGATTTTATCAACACCTCTGATTCTATTGATTGATGATTTTATCAACACCTCTGATTCTAGTGATTGATGATTTAATCATCACCCCTGATTCTATTGATTGATGATTTTATCAACACCTCTGATTCTATTGATTGATGATTTTATCAACACCTCTGAGTCTATTGATTGATGATTTTATCAACACCTCTGATTCTAATGATTGATGATTTAATCATCACCCCTGATTCTATTGATTGATGATTTTATCAACACCTCTGAGTCTATTGATTGATGATTTTATCAACACCTCTGAGTCTATTGATTGATGATTTTATCAACACCTCTGAGTCTATTGATTGATGATTTTATCAACACCTCTGAGTCTATTGGTTGATGATTTTATCAACACCTCTGATTCTATTGATTGATGATTTTATCAACATCACTGATTCTATTGATTGATGATTTTATCAACACCTCTGAGTCTATTGATTGATGATTTTATCAACACCTCTGAGTCTATTGATTGATGATTTTATCAACACCTCTGAGTCTATTGATTGATGATTTTATCAACACTTCTGATTCTATTGATTGATGATTTTATCAACACCCCTAATTCTATTGATTGATGATTTTATCAACACCTCTGATTCTATTGATTGATGATTTTATCAACACCTCTGAGTCTATTGATTGATGATTTTATCAACACCTCTTAGTCTATTGATTGATAATTTTATCAACACCTCTTAGTCTATTGATTGATGATTTTATCAACACCTCTGATCTATTCATTGATGATTTTATCAACACCTCTGAGTCTATTGATTGATGATTTTATCAACACTTCTGATTCTATTGATTAATGATTTTATCAACACCCTGATTCTATTGATTGATGATTTTATCAACACCTCTGATTCTATTGATTGATGATTTTATCAACACCTCTGATTCTATTGATTGATGATTTTATCAACACCTCTGAGTCTATTGATTGATGATTTTATCAACACCCCTTATTCTATTGATTGATGATTTTATCAACACCCCTGATTCTATTGATTGATGATTTTATCAACACCTCTGAGTCTATTGATTGATGATTTTATCCACACCTCTGAGTCTATTGATTGATGATTTTATCAACACCTCTGATTCTATTGATTGATGATTTAATCATCACCCCTGATTCTATTGATTGATGATTTTATCAACACCTCTGATTCTATTGATTGATGATTTTATCAACACCTCTGAGTCTATTGATTGATAATTTTATCCACACCTCTGAGTCTATTGATTGATGATTTTATCAACACCTCTGATTCTATTGATTGATGATTTTATCAACACCTCTGAGTCTATTGATTGATGATTTTATCAACACCTCTGATTCTAATGATTGATGATTTAATCATCACCCCTGATTCTATTGATTGATGATTTTATCAACACCTCTGATTCTATTGATTGATGATTTTATCAACACCTCTGAGTCTATTGATTGATGATTTTATCAACACCTCTGAATCTTTTGATTAATGATTTTATCAACACCTCTGAGTCTATTGATTGATGATTTTATCAACACCTCTTAGTCTATTGGTTGATGATTTTATCAACACCTCTGATTCTATTGATTGATGATTTTATCAACACCACTGATTCTATTGATTGATGATTTTATCAACACCTCTGAGTCTATTAATTGATGATTTTATCAACACCTCTGAGTCTATTGATTGATGATTTTATCAACACCTCTGAGTCTATTGGTTGATGATTTTATCAACACCTCTGATTCTATTGATTGATAATTTTTATCAACACCACTGATTCTATTGATTGATGATTTTATCAACACCTCTGAGTCTATTGATTGATGATTTTATCAACACCTCTGAGTCTATTGATTGATGATTTTATCAACACCTCTGAGTCTATTGATTGATGATTTTATCAACACTTCTGATTCTATTGATTGATGATTTTATCAACACCCCTAATTCTATTGATTGATGATTTTATCAACACCTCTGATTCTATTGATTGATGATTTTATCAACACCTCTGAGTCTATTGATTGATGATTTTATCAACACCTCTTAGTCTATTGATTGATAATTTTATCAACACCTCTTAGTCTATTGATTGATGATTTTATCAACACCTCTGATCTATTCATTGATGATTTTATCAACACCTCTGAGTCTATTGATTGATGATTTTATCAACACTTCTGATTCTATTGATTAATGATTTTATCAACACCCTGATTCTATTGATTGATGATTTTATCAACACCTCTGATTCTATTGATTGATGATTTTATCAACACCTCTGATTCTATTGATTGATGATTTTATCAACACCTCTGAGTCTATTGATTGATGATTTTATCAACACCCCTTATTCTATTGATTGATGATTTTATCAACACCCCTGATTCTATTGATTGATGATTTTATCAACACCTCTGAGTCTATTGATTGATGATTTTATCCACACCTCTGAGTCTATTGATTGATGATTTTATCAACACCTCTGATTCTATTGATTGATGATTTAATCATCACCCCTGATTCTATTGATTGATGATTTTATCAACACCTCTGATTCTATTGATTGATGATTTTATCAACACCTCTGAGTCTATTGATTGATAATTTTATCCACACCTCTGAGTCTATTGATTGATGATTTTATCAACACCTCTGATTCTATTGATTGATGATTTTATCAACACCTCTGAGTCTATTGATTGATGATTTTATCAACACCTCTGATTCTAATGATTGATGATTTAATCATCACCCCTGATTCTATTGATTGATGATTTTATCAACACCTCTGATTCTATTGATTGATGATTTTATCAACACCTCTGAGTCTATTGATTGATGATTTTATCAACACCTCTGAGTCTATTGATTGATGATTTTATCAACACCTCTGAATCTTTTGATTAATGATTTTATCAACACCTCTGAGTCTATTGATTGATGATTTTATCAACACCTCTTAGTCTATTGGTTGATGATTTTATCAACACCTCTGATTCTATTGATTGATGATTTTATCAACACCACTGATTCTATTGATTGATGATTTTATCAACACCTCTGAGTCTATTAATTGATGATTTTATCAACACCTCTGAGTCTATTGATTGATGATTTTATCAACACCTCTGAGTCTATTGGTTGATGATTTTATCAACACCTCTGATTCTATTGATTGATAATTTTTATCAACACCACTGATTCTATTGATTAATGATTTTATCAACACCTCTGAGTCTATTGATTGATGATTTTATCAACACCTCTGAGTCTATTGATTGATGATTTTATCAACACCTCTGAGTCTATTGATTGATGATTTTATCAACATTTCTGATTCTATTGATTGATGATTTTATCAACACCCCTAATTCTATTGATTGATGATTTTATCAACACCTTTGATTCTATTGATTGATGATTTTATCAACACCTCTGAGTCTATTGATTGATGATTTTATCAACACCTCTTAGTCTATTGATTGATGATTTTATCAACAACTCTTAGTCTATTGATTGATGATTTTATCAACACCTCTGATCTATTCATTGATGATTTTATCAACACCTCTGAGTCTATTGATTGATGATTTTATCAACACTTCTGATTCTATTGATTGATGATTTTATCAACACCCTGATTCTATTGATTGATGATTTTATCAACACCTCTGATTCTATTGATTGATGATTTTATCAACACTTCTGATTCTATTGATTGATGATTTTATCAACACCTCTGAGTCTATTGATTGATGATTTTATCAACACCCCTTATTCTATTGATTAATGATTTTATCAACACCCCTGATTCTATTGATTGATGATTTTATCAACACCTCTGAGTCTATTGATTGATGATTTTATCCACACCTCTGAGTCTATTGATTGATGATTTTATCAACACCTCTGATTCTATTGATTGATGATTTAATCATCACCCCTGATTCTATTGATTGATGATTTTATCAACACCTCTGATTCTATTGATTGATGATTTTATCAACACCTCTGAGTCTATTGATTGATAATTTTATCCACACCTCTGAGTCTATTGATTGATGATTTTATCAACAACTCTGATTCTATTGATTGATGATTTAATCATCACCCCTGATTCTATTGATTGATGATTTTATCAACACCTCTGATTCTATTGATTGATGATTTTATCAACACCTCTGATTCTATTGATTGATGATTTAATCATCACCCCTGATTCTATTGATTGATGATTTTATCAACACCTCTGATTCTATTGATTGATGATTTTATCAACACCTCTGAGTCTATTGATTGATGATTTTATCAACACCTCTGAGTCTATTGATTGATGATTTTATCAACACCTCTGAATCTTTTGATTGATGATTTTATCAACACCTCTGAGTCTATTGATTGATGATTTTATCAACACCTCTGAGTCTATTGGTTGATGATTTTATCAACACCTCTGATTCTATTGATTGATGATTTTATCAACACCTCTGATTCTATTGATTGATGATTTTATCAACACCTCTGATCTATTGATTGATTGATGATTTTATCAACACCTCTGAGTCTTTTGATTGATGATTTTATCAACACCCCTGATTCTATTGATTGATGATTTTATCAACACCTCTGAGTCTATTGATTGATAATTTTATCAAAACCTCTGATTCTATTGATTGATGATTTTATCAACACCCTGATTCTATTGATTGATGATTTTATCAACACCTCTGATTCTATTGATTGATGATTTTATCAACACCTCTGATTCTATTGATTGATGATTTTATCAACACCTCTGAGTCTATTGATTGATGATTTTATCAACACCCCTTATTCTATTAATTGATGATTTTATCAACACCCCTGATTCTATTGATTGTTGATTTTATCAACACCTCTGAGTCTATTAATTGATGATTTTATCCACACCTCTGAGTCTATTGATTGATGATTTTATCAACACCTCTGATTCTATTGATTGATGATTTAATCATCACCCCTGATTCTATTGATTGATGATTTTATCAACACCTCTGATTCTATTGATTGATGATTTAATCCACACCTCTGAGTCTATTGATTGATGATTTTATCAACACTTCTTATTCTATTGATTGATGATTTTATCAACACCTCTGAGTCTATTGATTGATGATTTTATCAACACCCTGATTCTATTGATTGATGATTTTATCAACACCTCTGATTCTATTGATTAATGATTTTATCAACACCTCTGAGTCTATTGATTGATGATTTTATCAACACCTCTGAGTCTATTGATTGATGATTTTATCAACACCCCTGATTCTATTGATTGATAATTTTATCAACACCCCAAATTCTATTGATTGATGATTTTATCAACACCTCTGATTCTATTGATTGATGATTTTATCAACACCTCTGAGTCTATTGATTGATGATTTTATCAACACCTCTGATTCTATTGATTGATGATTTTATCAACACCTCTGATCTATTGATTGATTGATGATTTTATCAACACCTCTGAGTCTTTTGATTGATGATTTTATCAACACCCCTGATTCTATTGATTGATGATTTTATCAACACCCCTGATTCTATTGATTGATGATTTTATCAACACCTCTGATTCTATTGATTGATGATTTTATCAACACCTCTGAGTCTATTGATTGATGATTTTATCAACACCTCTGAGTCTATTGATTGATGATTTTATCAACACCTCTGAGTCTATTGATTGATGATTTTATCAACACCCCTGATTCTTTTGATTGATGATTTTATCAACACCCCTAATTCTATTGATTGATGATTTTATCAACACCCCTCATTCTATTGATTGATGATTTAATCATCACTCCTGATTCTATTGAATGATGATTTTATCAACACCTCTGATTCTATTGATTGATGATTTTATCAACACCTCTGAGTCTATTGATTGATGATTTTATCAAAACCTCTTATTCTATTGATTGATGATTTTATCCACACCTCTGAGTCTATTGATTGATGATTTTATCAACACCTTTGAGTCTATTGATTGATGATTTTATCAACCTTTCTGATTCTATTGATTGATGATTTTATCCACACCTCTGAGTCTATTGATTGATGATTTTATCAACACCTCTTATTCTATTGATTGATGATTTTATCAACACCTCTTATTCTATTGATTGATGATTTTATCAACACCCTGATTCTATTGATTGATGATTTTATCAACACCTCTGATTCTATTGATTGATGATTTTATCAACACCTCTGAGTCTATTGATTGATGATTTTATCAACACCTCTGAGTCTATTGATTAATGATTTTATCAACACCTCTGAATCTTTTGATTGATGATTTTATCAACACCTCTGAGTCTATTTATTGATGATTTTATCAACACCTCTGAATCTTTTGATTGATGATTTTATCAACACCTCTGAGTCTATTTATTGATGATTTTATCAACACCTCTGAGTCTATTGGTTAATGATTTTTTCAACATCTCTGATTCTATTGATTGATGATTTTATCAACACCACTGATTCTATTGATTGATGATTTTATCAACACCTCTGAGTCTATTGATTGATGATTTTATCAACACCTCTGAGTCTTTTGAGATATGATTTTATCAACACTCCTGATTCTATTGATTGATGATTTAATCATCACTCCTGATTCTATTGATTGATGATTTTATCAACACCTCTGATTCTATTGATTGATGATTTTATCAACACCTCTGAGTCTATTGATTGATGATTTTATCAAAACCTCTTATTCTATTGATTGATGATTTTATCCACACCTCTGATTCTATTGATTGATGATTTTATCAACACCTCTGAGTCTATTGATTGATGATTTTATCAACCTTTTTGATTCTATTGATTGATGATTTTATCCACACCTCTGAGTCTATTGATTGATGATTTTATCAACACCTCTGAGTCTATTGATTGATGATTTTATCAACACCTCTGAGTCTATTGATTGATGATTTTATCAACACCTCTGATCTATTGATTGATGATTTTATCAACACCTCTGAGTCTATTGATTGATAATTTTATCAAAACCTCTGATTCTATTGATTGATGATTTTATCAACACCCTGATTCTATTGATTGATGATTTTATCAACACCTCTGATTCTATTGATTGATGATTTTATCAACACCTCTGATTCTATTGATTGATGATTTTATCAACACCTCTGAGTCTATTGATTGATGATTTTATCAACACCCCTTATTCTATTAATTGATGATTTTATCAACACCCCTGATTCTATTGATTGTTGATTTTATCAACACCTCTGAGTCTATTGATTGATGATTTTATCCACACCTCTGAGTCTATTGATTGATGATTTTATCAACACCTCTGATTCTATTGATTGATGATTTAATCATCACCCCTGATTCTATTGATTGATGATTTTATCAACACCTCTGATTCTATTGATTGATGATTTTATCCACACCTCTGAGTCTATTGATTGATGATTTTATCAACACCTCTTATTCTATTGATTCATGATTTTATCAACACCTCTGAGTCTATTGATTGATGATTTTATCAACAACCTGATTCTATTGATTGATGATTTTATCAACACCTCTGATTCTATTGATTAATGATTTTATCAACACCTCTGAGTCTATTGATTGATGATTTTATCAAAACCTCTGAGTCTATTGATTGATGATTTTATCAACACCCCTGATTCTATTGATTGATAATTTTATCAACACCCCAAATTCTATTGATTGATGATTTTATCAACACCTCTGATTCTATTGATTGATGATTTTATCAACACCTCTGAGTCTATTGATTGATGATTTTATCAACACCTCTGATTCTATTGATTGATGATTTTATCAACACCTCTGATCTATTGATTGATTGATGATTTTATCAACACCTCTGAGTCTTTTGATTGATGATTTTATCAACACCCCTGATTCTATTGATTGATGATTTTATCAACACCCCTGATTCTATTGATTGATGATTTTATCAACACCTCTGATTCTATTGATTGATGATTTTATCAACACCTCTGAGTCTATTGATTGATGATTTTATCAACACCTCTGAGTCTATTGATTGATGATTTTATCAACACCTCTGAGTCTATTGATTGATGATTTTATCAACACCCCTGATTCTTTTGATTGATGATTTTATCAACACCCCTAATTCTATTGATTGATGATTTTATCAACACCCCTCATTCTATTGATTGATGATTTAATCATCACTCCTGATTCTATTGAATGATGATTTTATCAACACCTCTGATTCTATTGATTGATGATTTTATCAACACCTCTGAGTCTATTGATTGATGATTTTATCAAAACCTCTTATTCTATTGATTGATGATTTTATCCACACCTCTGAGTCTATCGATTGATGATTTTATCAACACCTTTGAGTCTATTGATTGATGATTTTATCAACCTTTCTGATTCTATTGATTGATGATTTTATCCACACCTCTGAGTCTATTGATTGATGATTTTATCAACACCTCTTATTCTATTGATTGATGATTTTATCAACACCTCTTATTCTATTGATTGCTGATTTTATCAACACCCTGATTCTATTGATTGATGATTTTATCAACACCTCTGATTCTATTGATTGATGATTTTATCAACACCTCTGAGTCTATTGATTGATGATTTTATCAACACCTCTGAGTCTATTGATTGATGATTTTATCAACACCTCTGAATCTTTTGATTGATGATTTTATCAACACCTCTGAGTCTATTTATTGATGATTTTATCAACACCTCTGAATCTTTTGATTGATGATTTTATCAACACCTCTGAGTCTATTTATTGATGATTTTATCAACACCTCTGAGTCTATTGGTTAATGATTTTTTCAACATCTCTGATTCTATTGATTGATGATTTTATCAACACCACTGATTCTATTGATTGATGATTTTATCAACACCTCTGAGTCTATTGATTGATGATTTTATCAACACCTCTGAGTCTTTTGATTGATGATTTTATCAACACTCCTGATTCTATTGATTGATGATTTAATCATCACTCCTGATTCTATTGATTGATGATTTTATCAACACCTCTGATTCTATTGATTGATGATTTTATCAACACCTCTGAGTCTATTGATTGATGATTTTATCAAAACCTCTTATTCTATTGATTGATGATTTTATCCACACCTCTGATTCTATTGATTGATGATTTTATCAACACCTCTGAGTCTATTGATTGATGATTTTATCAACCTTTCTGATTCTATTGATTGATGATTTTATCCACACCTCTGAGTCTATTGATTGATGATTTTATCAACACCTCTTTTTCTATTGATTGATGATTTTATCAACACCTCTGATTTAATGGTTTTATTATTTTATCAACACCCTGATTCTATTGATTGATGATTTTATCAACACCTCTGATTCTATTGATTGATGATTTTATCAACACCTCTGAGTCTATTGATTGATGATTTTATCAACACCCCTGATTCTATTGATTGATGATTTTATCAACACCCCTAATTCTATTGATTGATGATTTTATCAACACCTCTGATTCTATTGATTGATGAAATTATCAACACCTCTGAGTTTATTGATTGATGATTTTATCAACACCTCTGAGTCTATTGATTGATGATTTTATCAACACCTCTGATTCTATTGATTGATGATTTTATCAACACTTCTGATTTTATGGATTGATGATTTTATCAACACCCTGATTCTATTGATTGATGATTTTATCAACACCTCTGAGTCTATTGATTGATGATTTTATCAACACCTCTGATTCTATTGATTAATGATTTTATCAACACCTCTGAGTCTATTGATTGATGATTTTATCAACACCTCTGAGTCTATTGATTGATGATTTTATCAACACCTCTGAGTCTATTGATTGATGATTTTATCAACACCTCTGATTCTTTTGATTGATGATTTTATCAACACCTCTGATTCTCTTGATTGATGATTGTATAAACATCTCTGATTCTATTGATTGATGATTTTATCAACACCTCTGAGTCTATTGATTGATGATTTTATCAACACCTCTGATTCTTTTGATTGATGATTTTATCAACTTATCTGATTGATTCTATTTATTGATGATTTTATCAACACGTCTGGATCTATACGTTGATGATTTTATCAACATATCTGATTCTATTGATTGATGATTATATCAACATATCTAATTTTATTATTAATGATTTTATCAACACCTCTGATTCTATTCATTGATGATTTTATCAACATATCTGATTCTATTTTAATGATTTTATCAACATATCTGATTCTATTGATCTTGGAAACGGCTATAACGATTTTCATAGAAATTTGACAGTTTATGTATATCTTTGGGAAAAAAAGTATCTAAATGGTTACACTGACCATTAAGATTTTCCAAATATAATAATCTTTAAAAATAAATAAATGTCTTTAGGTCTAGACCATACATACATCTGTCTATGGTCTAGACATTCTATATCTTGAACACGTAGGCCTATGCATCAGTGGGAATTCTATATCTTGAACACGTAGGTCTATGCGTCAGTAGGAATCCTATATCTTGAACACGTAGGCATATGCGTCAGTGGGAATCCTATATCTTGAACACGTAGGCCTATGCGTCACTGGGAATCCTATATCTTGAACACGTAGGTCTATGCATCAGTAGGAATCCTATATCTTGAACATGTAGGCCTATGCGTCAGTGGGAATCCTATATCTTGAGTACGTAGGCCTATGCGTCAGTGGGAATCCTATACCTTGAACACGTAGGCATATGCGTCAGTGGGAATCCTATATCTTGAACATGTAGGCCTATGCGTCAGTGGGAATCCTATATCTTGAGTACGTAGGCCTATGCGTCAGTGGGAATCCTATACCTTGAACACGTAGGCATATGCGTCAGTGGGAATCCTTTATCTTGAACATGTAGGCCTATGCGTCAGTGGGAATCCTATATCTTGAGTACGTAGGCCTATGCGTCAGTGGGAATCGTATACCTTGAACACGTAGGCATATGCGTCAGTGGGAATCCTATATCTTGAACACGTAGGCCTATGCGTCACTGGGAATCCTATATCTTGAACACGTAGGTCTATGCATCAGTAGGAATCCTATATCTTGAACACGTAGGCTTATGCGTCAGTGGGAATTCTATATCTTGAGCACGTAGGCCTTTGCGTCAGTGGGAATCCTATATCTTGAGCACGTAGGTCTATGCGTCAGTGGGAATTCTATATCTTGAGCACGTAGTCCTATGCTTCAGTGGGAATCCTGTATCTTGAGCACGTAGGCCTTATCCTCAGTGGGAACTCTATATCTCGAACACGTAGGTCTGTGCATCAGTAGGAATCCTATATCTTGAACACGTAGGTCTATCCGTCAGTAGGAATCCTATATCTTGAACACGTAGGCCTATGCATCAGTGGGAATCCTATATCTTGAACACGCAGGCCTATGCGTCAGTGGGAACTCTATATCTCGAACACCTAGGTCTGTGCATCAGTAGGAATCTTATATCTTGAACACGTAGGCCTATGCGTCAGTGGGAATCCTATATCTTGAACACGTAGGTCTATGCGTCAGTGGGAATCCTATATCTTGAACATGTAGGCCTATGCATCAGTAGGAATCCTATATCTTGAACACGTAGGTCTATGCGTCAGTAGGAATCCTATATCTTGAACACGTAGGTCTATGCGTCAGTAGGAATCCTATATCTTGAACACGTAGGTCTATGCGTCAGTAGGATACCTATATCTTGAACATGTAGGTCTATGCGTCAGTGGGAATCCTATATCTTGAACATGTAGGCCTATGCATCAGTAGGAATCCTATATCTTGAACACGTAGGTCTATGCGTCAGTAGGAATCCTATATCTTGAACACGTAGGTCTATGCGTCAGTAGGAATCCTATATCTTGAACACGTAGGTCTATGCGTCAGTAGGAATCCTATATCTTGAACATGTAGGCCTATGCATCAGTGGGAATTCCCACAGAGTTAAACAGACGTGTAGAAACATTTTATATTCCTTTTTTGTCATCTCCCATTCATTAATTAGTTAGAAACATAATCGCTCTTACAAAAAGTCATCAGCTGCATAAAGGAGAAACTTTTCAAAAACAAACTAGTTTTTTTTAATGTATCTTGTATTTAAACTGCGTCGTGCAATGTGGTCGTTTACAGAGGACGAGAAACATTGTGTACGTATCAAGTAGATTGGATTGAGTTGAGAGATTCCATGAAATCGTGAGAAAATAAAAGACACGATGTAAACACAAAAGTTTGCTTGATGTCCTTAAAAACGTCTTAACCAATGGACCTCATTCACCAATCGTAAATAAACACATTTAGCCTAAAGCGTTTTCTGGCATTTTTCACTGCAGAAACGCATTCTCCTGACCTAAAGCTCATTATTCATAATATTAAAAAAAAGGACCTTTTGAATAATATTGTACTTGAAAGATAATCTAATATGAATTTATAGGCCCTCAATACATTGCAAATAAAACCGATTATTTCCTTGAAAAGATAAGATACCCCACATATTTAGATTTTAGCTTTGAGGATCGCCGCCGAAAAAAAATTATTCGATAAATAATATTCAATAACATTGTAGTATAAGTTGTGAGTTATAGTCCCAAATTTATTTAACTAGAAAAATATCCGATTGAGTAAAGGTTGGGAAAAGGCGACTATAAATGTATTTTTTTCGGTTTAGAACTCATCTCAATCATGATTCTTATACTGAAAAATTTCGTTTGAATTCTAACTTTTCCAATGCAAAGTCTTTCTTAAAATAATTATGATAAATTCATGTGAAATTACATAAACTCTGGAAATGGGAGGGGCGGTAGAATGAAAACGATTAATCCTCGCTCCTTTAATGATTTCTGCTAAAGATTGCATTTGGCATTAAAGAATAAAAAAAAAAGTAGGGCGACTCGATATAAGAATTTAATTTATAGTATATATAAATTATATTAGTGGCAGATTTTTTTACATTTTGTAATTTCTAAACTATAATACTAAAAGAAAAAGTATTGGTTTGTCCGATGGGGGAAATGCAATTGCATATACCGCCCTTCCCACCTGGTGCAACCCTTTTTCATTTAAATTTACTAATGATAAAATTTGAGATTAGAGTATGGTACGACATAATATACAATGGGTTCACATATCAATAAGTAGTTTATATTATATAGATATTCAACTAATTTTGTTCACAAACTATGATTCTCCATAAAAATAGGACCGCCCCCCCCCCACTCAGAGGGCTAGAGTGGGAAGGGCAGTACATGCAATCACTCTCCCCCCAACCCCACCGAATCGACCAAATACCAAAAAGGGAACGACATAATATACAATTTATAGATTAATTCAACTAATTTGTTCACAAACTATGATTTCTCCATAAAGTAGGACCGCCCCCCCCCACTCAAATGGTTTAGGTGGGAAGGGCAGTAGAGGTATTCGCCCCCCCCCCCACCCCCAAACGGTAAACAGGGAACGACATAATATAAAGATCGGTTAAAATATCAATAACAAGTTTTAATCATATAGATATTTAATTGATTCTGTTAGCAAGCTGTGATTTCTACAAATAAATTGGACCGCCCCCCCCCCACTCGAAAGTGTATGGGGGGGGCGGGATTGATACCATTGCCCCCTCCCGACCCCACCAAATCAGTCAACATACTAGAGGAGGGGGCGAAATAATAACAAAAATAGGTTAAAATATAAATAATTAGTATATATTATTAACATAAGTAATAAATTTGTATACAAATTGTGTGAATTCTATACTAAAATTCGTCCGCCCCCCCCCCCCTGGATCCGCCAGTGTTTCAAACCTCCCGCAGGAATAGGGGAATGACAACGGGAAGGGTATGAACCCGGGACCATCGAGACCACCTAACGACAATCCAGCGGGTATACCGCACAAACAGGCAGCTATCTTGTATAGCTACAGGTACTCATCTAGTTTTATCATTGGCATGCAATGTAACTATCTGTACGATAACATGTTTTGTGTGAGCAGGGGTCAAAATGAAAACTTGTCATAGAGTTAAAACATACAAAGCTAAGCTTCTCGCCACTGTTACATTTCTCTGTCCTTATTTTTTATGACACGCCGGGAAGTTTGACTAGCATTGAATGGGTGCTGTGGCGATACGCGTAACGTGGGATGAACTCTGATTTGTGACAAGGCAGGCAGGCCAAGTAGAAATGCCCTGATACTCTGCTATATGGCCGTAGTGCCTCATAGAGCCCGTGCAGTTCTAGTGACCTCACAGATACTGTCCCCGCAGTTCCTCTACTGTTCTAGTGACCTCACAGATACTGTCCCCGCAGTTCCCCTACAGTTCTAGTGACCGCAGCTCACGGAGACTTACCGCACTGATGGCAATTGGCATAGTAATTGGGTCGAAAATATACACCTATAGGACAGTGTCCTGTTCGCCACTGTGCTGTGATTGATTGCTCCGACCATTTAGTCTTCAGCACGTCTTAGTAGGTGCGGGGCTGCCAGACTCCCCCCTGCCTTTATTGGAACAGTCCCAGAATTTCAACACCATGTTGTGTACCCACTTCCGTATGGCAGTCGTAGTCTGTAAAGATGAAGGTTCACTATTTCAAGTTGTCTATCAGCTTTGGACGACCCTTGCTTTGTACTGTGGACACTTTACCTTGAAGGAGGATTTTCGTCAGTTTGTACACAATGATTGAACCTGCTCAGCTTTCTGCATTGTGTTCCTATGAAACGTAGACTATTGACAAAAATGTCTCAAATTATGTTACGTAACATTAGAAAGAATAATTTAAAGAAAAACAAAGTGGTCTATGTTTTAAAACAGTTTATATTCAGTATTGAGCTAGACATATCTTTCTTCCATGACTTTATTGATTTATACTTTTGTTTTCAGAAAAAAAATATCAACTTTATTTACAATATTATTTTAATCACAAATACCAACACCATTTTTAGTGCAATATACTTTACTTTTTATTGCTTTTGAAATTAATTCCTATTTTTACAAAAATTTAGATAGGTTAAAATAAATCTTGTCCCTGTATAAGCTATCAGATCCTAATGGCAGAGACTTCTCATCCAATGATGTTGTCCGAACCTCCACTAACGTACGGACATTTTGCGTTATTTTGTTGCTCTGGGTGTTCTGATCTTAGCCACAAAGACTTCAGGGCTAAAAGGCAATAACAAATAAAGAAAAAACATCTGTATATATAATTATCTTCATGGCTCAACAGTTTGAATACCAAGAAGTCATGGAAAGATCACTATTTTATTTCTGCAAGTCGGACTAGAGTTACTCCGCGTAACTTAAGAGGCTTTTAAATAGGGGGTGGGAAACAAGTAGTATTCACCCGTCACTAAATATCAGGGCCGGACTTAACCATTGTGACCAAGAACAAAAAGTCATGAAAAGATCACTATTGTATTTCTGTAAGGTGGACTAGAGTTACCCCACGTAATTTTAGTGGCGAAAAAAAAGAAGGGGGGGGGGGAGAACAAGTAATCTACTCTGTATTCACCCGTCATTAAATAGCAGGGCCGGACTTAACCATTGTAGGGCACAGTGCGAAAAGGATTTCGAGGGGCTAAATTTGGGTAGGGATAAGGATAATAAGTGAAAATTAAGAGTTTGTATTAGAAAATAAATTCGTCTTTGCATTTTATTCATTCTTTACTACGTACAGAATTACTTTACGAGCCATGCGTGTAGCAAAGTCTTACAGTATATCATAAAAATTCTATTTCCTACATAAATCACGCTCATTAGCAAGAATTATCAAATGTTTCAATCTGTCTACGAGAATTGTTGACCTCAAGTAATTCTTCATTACTTTAAGGCGCGAGAAGCTTCTTACTCCAGATTCCACAATTACGGGTATTGCATAATGCCTTTGTTTATTACGCGAAGGATTTGCGTTTTCCATGTTGACTGACACCCCAAAAGTAAATTTTTTTCGTCTATATATTTCAGGAGATTTGTATGGGTTTTCAAAAGATTTTAATAATTTCTGGAGATTTCCAGGACTTTTTCGTATATTTTGTTATTTCATGAGATTTCCATGAGCTGGTAAATCAGGAGGCCGCGGGAAATCTGTTATAATTTGTAAAATGGTATAATTTAATAATTTATACACCTAGAATTATCGCGGGTCCTATGAAAGTGCGGGGCCCACTGCGGTCGCATAAGTTGCAGTGGCCTTAGGCGGGCTCTGCAAAATAGCGGCGCATGGTACTCCGTGGATCGACTTTTATAAATATAAAATATCTTTAAAGTTTAACTTTATTTCACAACTTTGAAATGCTAAATCTAGACTATCTATTTTTTTTTATAGAAGATCCAAGGGCTCCTGTACCGAGCTTGGAGTCGAACACTAAGTGAGGTTGTGACAGAGCGTCGCGTGAGGTTTGTGGAACATGTTCTCAGACTAAATGAACTCGGCATACCAAGAGATGCGATGACATTGAGGCCAATACGAGGAAAGCGCAAACAGGGACGTCCTCGAATAACTAGGCGCCACACTTTCATGGAGGACCTCAAAAACAGTGGACACCAGGTGGGAGGAGGCTTCAGACATTGCCAATGACAAATCATTGTGGAGACAGCTTTCCGCTCGATGCTAGGAACGGCGCGGGAGGACCTAAGTCTAAGTAAGTAAGGGGCCGTAAAGGCGATACACTTATTATTTGAGGACATATTTACTTAATCTGGTAGAGGAATGCGTGAGAGTTATTCACTAAACCACTTTAACTTCAAAGTGAAGCTGCTTTGTTTAGAGAAGCTACTTTTCGTTGAGGATCTGCTGATCTAGTTCTTAGCTTAACTTTCCTATGGGCTGCAGAGACGCAATGAGTCTTGCCCTTGCACCTCCTCATACTCGCGATCAATATTTAAAAACAAAATCCTAAATCTTCTAAATGATTGTCAGCCTTTGCGAAGTAGGTATAAAGCTCTTAGCTGTACAAATGGAAAGCGAAATTAATTTCAGGTATTTCACCACTAGAGATCTCTTTTACTTCAAGAACATTAGCCATTTAAAGGAATGGGGAGGAGAAGAAAGTCTAGCTAAAGGAACTGTAGGAAGACAAAGTGGATAACAGAGACAAAAATCGAATTTTCTCCTTGTACGGAACAGAAGTAAAGGTCATCTTAAGTGAAGTAAAGGTCATTATGAATGAAGTAAAAGTAATCTTAAGTGAAGTAAAAGTCATCTTAAGTGAAGTAAAAGTCATCTTAAGTGAAGTAAATGTCATCTTAAGTGAAGTAAAAGTCATCTTAAGTGAAGTAAATGTCATCTTGTGAAGTAAAAGTCATCTTAAGTGAAGTAAATGTCATGTTAAGTGAAGTAAAAGTCATCTTGAATCAAGTAAAGAGCATCTTAAGTGAAGTAAAAGTCATCTTAAAACCATCTCGTTTCTCCCCCCTTCCTTGCGCTTCTGTCTATTAACTGACCTGCCACTGCCGACTGGAACCCCGCATTATAGTCGCAGGCCACGTCATTGTACAAGTAGTTGGTGCGCACGTCTGAGTAGCTGTCGTCGGGGCCTGGGCCACTCACGAGGGCCCCGTACAGAGTGTGGACATTCGGCTCGGTCAAGTTCAACATGGGTGGACCACAGTGGGCTGGCAGGAACGGACATGAGCTGTGAAGTTTTAAAACGTGACAAAATAATTATTATTTATACAAAACTGTACATCAATAAAAGCTGAAAGTGAAGTTCAATTAGTGAAATTATATTAAATGTAATACCCTATAAATGTAAGCTTAAAGATAACTTTTTGGTATTTTGTCAGTGTACAAACAAACACTAAGAAATTGTTGCAAACTATAAACAGGGTCGGAGTAAAGATGGCCCACTTTTATCAATGAATCTTCAAAAAGAACCCAACCCATGCTTATAGTTCTGAAAATAACATTTAAAAAAGTTGTGTTTTAATGGGTTTAAAAACTTCGTTTTCCTGTCAGGTACAGAGTGCACTGAGAGAAGACACACACCTTTTAAGAAATGTCCATTAAAAACAACAACAAAAACAAAACGATTGCACAGACCTAGATCTGTGGTGAGGTCTCAGGGGATATTTGTCCCCGAAGCCTATGACGTAGCTGAATCCTGTGTCTCCTAGAGCGTAGTGAATCTGGCACATGGCCCAGTGCCTGTACTCAAGTGTATGGATTCCATTGTCGGCTGCTACAAGGGCCACGAGTGCCAGGTTGGCTGAGAAGTAAGAAGTTTTAATCAGAATTTTAAAAAATTCAACAGAAACAAATAGAAGATTAATTGCTAGAAATCGTTTAGTCACATTTGCGTTTCCTTTGTATTGCTTTCCACATTGAAATGAAGAAGAGATGTCACATGTGTATGCAGTTTTTTGTTTACTTTTAAAAAGTATTCTTTTTCTCTATTGCTTGTTTGTTTACGTTCGTGTGTTTATTGCACTCTCTAATTAAGTGCTCTTTATTACCTAGAGCCATTAGAGCATGAAAAGGGTTGCCTGAACCAATGAAAGCAGATTTTGAGTTTCTTATTAACATGCACGAATAGATTAGAACATTGACTCTCGTAGTACTTAATGATCTAACCCTTTTGAAGGAACTTATGCAATTTATAAGATAAGATACCCTTATATGCTAGTCTAGTGGTTAAATAGGTCAGTGTTTTAGTATATATCTGAGCCTAATCGAGCCGTACAGACAGGAGACGTGACAACGTGTTGGTCTAAACTGCCGTTTAGAGAGGTAAAGAGAAAGAGAGAGAGAGAGACTTTCTTGTGGGGAAGATGTGGTTTTTTTTTGGATGGGGAAGGACATTTATATTTTGAATAACGTGTTCTATGTCAAAGAAGAAGTTTGTCATGTGACTAGTGCTTATAATTTTGTCCAACTTACCAGCGTGTCGAAGTGAGCCCCATTCCATGCTATAAGCTAAACCTTTCGGCGTGTAGTGTGAGCTTCCGCCGGGGAACCAATACTTGAAGGTGTTCTCAACAGCCATCTTGTATGTGTCGAGCTTTCTGAGTTTGTACAATAAAACCTGCTCAACGAGAGCAGCGAAGGTGTTAGGGTTCGGATCTTCACTTTACAATCACAGTAGTGACAACATTGTACAAACTTAGTCAATAAATCACCCTCAGTAAATTCAAGGACGGAAGACTTCAAAAGTAAATAATTCACAAAGAACTGATCCATACTATACAAATAAAATAGAATATAAGATACTATGAGAAACACAAAGGTAAAAGCAGATTTCTTATTCCATACGCCAGGACTAATTCTATAAAAAAAATCTTCAGTAGTGCTGTTATGATCATGAAACAGTTTGATTTAATCAACTAACAAAATCTATGACATTATGGCAGATTAGAAAAGATTAAGAAATATTTTGGCAGTAATAGATCTAAATGTTATTTGCTGTTTAAAATATTTTTGATCAACATAGGTCATATGAAAACAATAAGAAAATATATTTTGTTAAACCATGAGTTAAAAAAAAAGAATATGAATAGCTCATGATGCTACATCTTTGAGAAATATCAGAGTAACCAGGGCCGGCCCTAACATTTGCGGGCCCTATGCGAAACGGATAGCGCGGGGCCCAGTCTAAATATAGGGATAAGGATAATTAGTTAAAAGTTAAGATTTTGTATTAGAAAATAGTCTTTACAATAAATGTTTATTAAAAGAAAACTGACAATGCAAATTTTTATCGCGCATAGGATTGGCACCCCTAAATAACAGCTTTGTCTATATTTTTAGGAGATTTGAATACGTTTTCAGAAGATTTTTATAATTTCAGGAGATTTCCAGTACTTTTTCGAAAATATTTTTTTTGGGAAAATAAGGAGGCCGCGGAAACCCTGTTATTATATATAAGTTATAATGGTTTAATTAATAATTAGCTCAGGGCCTATAAAAGTGCGGCAAACTACGACCGCGTAGGTTGCAGTGGCCTAAGTCCGGCCCTGGACCTAACAATGAAATGTGTGATTTGTTTAAGCGTCTTTCTTCAACTGAAGTTGGCATGTGTGCTATCTCTCAAGAAGAATATTATTTTCTAAAGATGCCATTTTCTTTGCTAAGTAACAATTTAATGGTAAGAGACTCTAAGCTTTTCCTTTACTTTTTGGACCAGTTAGGTCCTTGGAGAGATTGGAGCTTAGCTGGGAGAAGTACCTAGCGCTAAAAGAAGACTAGGCAGAGAGATTCAAATTAATTGCGAGTACTGACATTGGATTGGGTTAGCAATTCACCTTCCGAGAGCAAGAAAAACAACAAACAAACAAACTAAAAGAAACAAACTAAAAGAAACAAACTAAAAGAAACAAACTAAAAGAAACAAAGAAAAGAAACAAACTAAAAGAAACAAACTAAAAGAAACAAAGAAAAGAAACAAACTAAAAGAAACAAACTAAAAGAAACAAACTAAAAGAAACAAAGAAAAGAAACAAACTAAAAGAAACAAACTAAAAGAAACAAAGAAAAGAAACAAACTGAAAGAAACAAACTAAAACAAACAAACTTAAAGAAACAAACTAAAAGAAACAAACTAAAACAAACAAACTAAAAGAAACAAAGAAAAGAAACAAATTTTGTTGACCTGGTTGGCCACAGTTTTGTCATCCCAAGAAAATTCCGAGGCTGGATGAGGGTCGAAATACTTTTCTGCTTCAGCCAAGTAAGTGAGGTCATTGGTTGCCTGGTACAACCAAAGTGACCCCCAGCACAGTTCATCTGTGTAGTTGTTTGACCTAAATAAGAAAGACAGGTAGCCTAGAGCATCATCGGAATATATAGTTCAGTGACTGAATATCTATTAGAAATTTGTTTAAATCTAGCTAGCTCCTCTACCGATCTTTATTTGTTATTTCTAGTGTCCAGATAAAACTAAAACATGGTGATACGAACAGCACAGGAATCAAATATCATACATTTCAATAGGCCTGCTGACTGAGTACTGACTGAGTGCTGGCTGAGTGCTCAAGTGTTTCACTTCCAAACAGAGGGATCTCGAGTTAAGGAGAAGGCGGCGATTACGAAGTTACAGGATTCCTAGGACTCTTTGGGTACCTGACATGAGTTTGGGAAAGTAAAGGCAGTTGGTTGTTGTGCTGGCCACATGACATCCACGTACATTCTCTGCCATATAAACAGATGACTTTTAAATTATCTGGTGTATAGACTAAGGCGTCTGACGGTTGCTTTAACTCTTTGTTTCCCTTTGGTTTCTGCTTTTCTTTTGTTTCTTGTAAAGTCTGTTTTTTTTTGTTGTTGTTTTTTTTTTTAAAGTCTGTTTTTTTTAGTTGTTTCTTTTAAATTCTGTTTTTTTAGTTGTTTCTTTTAAATTCTGTTTTTTTTAGTTGTTTCTTTTAAAATCTGCTTATTTTTTTTTGTTTTTGTTTCTTTTGAAGTCTTCATGTTTTTTGTTGTTTCTTTTGAATTCTTCTTTTTTTGTTGTTTCTTTTTTTTGTTTTGTTTTAAAGTCTGCTTATTTTTTGTTGTTTCTTTTAAAGTGTACTTATCCTTTTTGTGTTCTTTTAAAGTCTGCTTATGTTTTGTAATTTCTTTTGAAGTCTGCTTATGTTTTGTAATTTCTTTTGAAGTCTGCTTATGTTTTGTAATTTCTTTTGAAGTCTGCTTTTTTTGTATCTTCTGAAGTCTGCTTATTTTTCTTTCTTTCTATAGAAGTCTGCTTATTTTTTGTTGTTTCTTTAGAAATCTGCTTATTTTTTTTTTTTTTTTTTTTTTGTAAAAGTCTGCTTTTTTATGTTGTTGTTTCTTTTGAAGTCCTTTTTTTTTTTTTGCTAATAAAACCTTAAAGCATTAGACTTTATTTTTATTCATAACATTGCATACAGAAAGCTGCAACAGAATACACTCTAGTTATGGCTTAATAATAATGTCCAAATTACAATTCGTTTTAAATTTTAACAAGACGTTAGAAACAAAACCATGCTGCCTTGATCGGTCAGTAATTCACTTACCTATAAAAGGGAGATACACCTGGAAGCGAATTGCTGTACAGTTCCCTGTATTTGTTTCCGAAATCCCAGAGTTTTTTGGCATGATTCAATAAAGTTGTTGAATAACTAGGGTCTGTTGTCATGAAAAAGAAATCTATTAAACAAAGTATCTGCATATTGTAAAACTTACTCTCATATTTTAAGTTAAAAAAAAATCAGCAAAAAATATACATTTAATAGTGGTAGTATATCATACAATATCCTTATGTTCTTTTTCATACAAGTACATAGTTTGAGTTCACAACTTCACATATCTAGTATGATGGACGAACGCATGCCGAATGTAATCGTTTTTGTTGATTTTAAATGTGATCAGCGTAACATCATTTGTAAGCCTCTATGCACTAATGCTCCTTACTGGGATTAATCCCTTACAGCACGATCCGGGTATCTGGCAGTGTTCTGTAGGGTCAGCCTGTCTCCATACAAGGTGAGACCCCCGCATACACCAGTTCTATCTGTTTCAAGACTAGTCGTATCTTTTAATGTGTTTCTGAGCATCCTACATTCGTAGAGGATGTGTTCCAAGGTCTCGTCTTCAGCATGGCAGTATCGACATCTGGGGCCGTGATTCTCTCGGATCTTAGCGAAGTAGGCTCCTATCGGACAGTGTCCAGTGCGGAGTCGTGCCAAGATTGCTTGCACCTTTCTATTTAGCTGCCACCAGTCGTCTTTTCTGTTTGAGCGTTTGAGAACTCTCCAGACTTTCCGTCCTGTGCTATAAAGGTCCCAGCTGTTGTACCATTTGGACTTGATCCATTCACAAATCATCGCTTTTGCAGACGTGCCCACCAAAACGCTTTAAAGACCAGCTCAGGTGCCAGCTTGGTTTAAGTGGCATCGAAGAGAGCAGCTGGCAGCAGGCGCCTTTCCAAGACTCATCTAGACATTTCCTAAAAAGATCTAGGGACTAACCAAAAGGAAATCCTCTACCGAGGCGTAGATGTGGAAAAGAGAAAAGGCAACCAGCGGCAAACGACGCATTTGTCTGCACTGGGTGTGGCAAAATATGTAAATTACATTTAAGACTAGTCACGTGCTCTCATCCTTCAACTTCGAACTCGAAGACAAGCCTCATTATCTTCAATGACAAAAATACATAAAAAAACTGAAAGCCACCTTTGTCTAAAAAAAAAAAAAAAGAATTAAAGGATTTAATCATGTCAGCGTAATTCCAATTCATGATTAGCAATTAAAGTGTCTCTATCTATAATAAATGGTGATCATGAAAATTATTTATTTACCGGGTGGTTTCGGTCATTACATTATCAATGAGCACATTATTTTGATGCTGCATATGCAAAGATCATTAATATTTACCTTTGGCTTTGAATGCAATGGATCCTGCAGCAAAGGCTGCAGCCGTTTCCATAGCAACATCAGTGCCGGGTTTAGTCGAATTGATTCTAAATGAAGGCCTTTTCTGTATCATCTTCTCTGGTGGTCCCCAAAATGCGTGGTCCTTGGTGGCGTTACCCACCTATTGAAAATAAAAAAAAATGATAAAGAAGAAAAACAACAAACTCATTAGTTGGATAAAACTAGCAAACTACTTCACCATGTAAATAAGTAAACACATCTATTTCTTTTGTCCACGTATATCTAAATGTATGTGCATGTATACCTGAATGTATGTGCATATATACCTGGACGTATGCGCGTGAATGTATACCGGGACGTATGTGCATGCCTACCTGGATGTATGTGCATGCTCACTTGACGTATGTGCATGTATACAAAGGCGTATGCACATGTATACCTAGACATATGTGTACGTGTACCTGGACGCATGTGCATGTATACTTGGATTTATGCACATATATACCAGGACATATCTTATCTTATATAATACAGACGTTACTTCAAAAAAGAAGATGATTACGTCCTACGCGTCATGCATTTAGTCATGCATATTAACCAATGACTTAAATTCTGCCAAGTCACTGGTTTTCCTGGCTAGCTCAGGCAATCCATTCCATGCTCTAATAGCACTAGGGAAGAAGGAGTATTTGTACAAATTTGTCCTAGCATATGGGACGAGGAATGTGCCTTTATCTTTGTGTCTTTCAGAGTATTTTATTAAATTTTGTTTTTGTATTTGAAGATTATGGTTCAGTGTTTTATGTATTATTGCTACTTTACTTTTGAGCCTTCTGTCCTGAAGGCTTTCTAAATTTAGTGATTTTACTAAAGGTGTTACTCTAGTCAAATGTGAATATTCGTTTGTTATGAATCGCACTGCTCTATTTTGTGTCTGTTCTAGTTTCTTAATGTTTTCTTGAGTTGAGGGGTCCCAAACGGAGGATGCATATTCTATTATTGGCCTAACCAAGGTTAAATAACATTTTAGTTTTATGTTCTTATTTGATTTATAGAAATTTCTTTTAATAAATCCTAATGCTTTGTTTGATTTTTTTGTAGTTTCATCAATATGTGGATTCCATGACAGTTTTTCATTTATTATAACACCTAGGTATTTTGCGTTTTTAGTCTGTGTTACTGGTTTGCCATGAATTAGATAAGTGGAATTAATTTGTTTTAGTTTTTTTGTTACTCTTAACAACTGACATTTTTCTGGGTGGAAAGACATGCTCCAATTTGATTCCCATTTCTGTAATTCATCTAATTCTCTTTGTAAAATATCTGTGTCTTGTGTTGTTTTTATTGTTCTATATATTATGCAATCGTCTGCAAATAATCTGACTTTTGTTCCTGAAGTAATGCAATTGGGTAAATCATTTATGTAAATTAAAAATAGTAGTGGACCCAAGACTGTTCCTTGAGGTACACCTGAGTTTACTGTTATCGGTGTTGATTTAGAACCATTTATTATTACAGTTTGTTCTCTCCCTGTACGTATGTACATATATACCAGGACATATTTGCGTGTCTACCTAGATGTATGTACATATATACCAGGACATATTTGCGTGTCTACCTGGACGTATGTACATATATACCAGGACATATTTGCGTGTCTACCTAGATGTATGTACATATATACCAGGACATATTTGCGTGTCTACCTGGACGTATATACATATATACCAGGACATATTTGCGTGTCTACCTAGATGTATGTACATATATACCAGGACATATTTGCGTGTCTACCTGGACGTATGTACATATATACCAGGACATATTTGCGTGTTTACCTGGACGTATATACATATATACCAGGACATATTTGCATGTCTACCTAGATGTATGTACATATATACCAGGACATATTTGCGTGTCTACCTAGATGTATGTACATATATACCAGGACATATTTGCGTGTCTACCTAGATGTATGTACATATATACCAGGACATATTTGCGTGTTTACCTGGACGTATATACATATATACCAGGACATATTTGCGTGTCTACCTAGATGTATGTACATATATACCAGGACATATTTGCGTGTCTACCTAGATGTATGTACATATATACCAGGACATATTTGCGTGTCTACCTAGATGTATGTACATATATACCAGGACATATTTGCGTGTCTACCTAGATGTATGTACATATATACCAGGACATATTTGCGTGTCTACCTAGATGTATGTACATATATACCAGGACATATTTGCGTGTCTACCTAGATGTATGTACATATATACCAGGACATATTTGCGTGTCTACCTAGATGTATGTACATATATACCAGGACATATTTGCGTGTCTACCTGGACGTATAGTTCCTCATCTTTGGTGTGGCATTTCAACAAGTAGTCTAGAGGCCACTTGATACTGTCCAGGAGATAATCTTCTTGTCCAGCTGACTTGTAGGCCTCAGGGTACATGATGTAGCCCCAAGCTAAAACTGTTACAGAGTAGGCCATTGGAAAGTTGAACTTGATATCATCGCCAGCTGAAATTATGATTAATTTGTTCATGTGTTAGTATGTACGCTGGATCTGTAAATTGTATGCATCAAGGGCCACATAGACCTGGACTATCTAAATAAAGTTACCAATGTGGAGGTGTATCTTCATCCCACGGAGAAAAAAAGCTAAACCGAATGGCAGATTTCAGCAGGTGGAGGCTCTCTGTAGAATTTTTTAGAAGGCCCTACTTTCTTCAATATTTATTCTTGTTTTTAATTGAACGTTTGTGTCACCTAATGCTGCTTTGGAGCAAACGATATGAGAGAAGGAAACTTCTTAACTGTCTAGAAAAAATGTTTCATGGCTATAAATAACGTATCATGTGGTTTATGGGATTTGTCTGTTTTCCTATAAATAGTAAAATTAGCTAAAAATTAATTCAGACCTGGCTGTCAACTTCTTCAGCTTATATATGATCACCATGTAATCGTCAAAAGAGTTGAGCCGAAGGCTTTTCGAACTCTAGGCGTGTAAGCCTGTAAAACATTGCTATTTCCGATATATCCGGCACTCCGGGTTCATGGACTAGAATGCATGGCCGAAGGTCGAACACACCGGGAACCCCCGCCATTTTCCTATGTTGTACCAAGCTAACCGTGCAGGACTCGCCATTAGTGTAACGGTCCCTTAAGGAACGGCGCATGGATTATCGACAGAGACGTGGAAGCTCTCTTTCAACTCCGCACCGTGCAGTGTGAAGGCTCTCGTATTCCCTTAAACACTCCCACAGGAGTTTTGTTTTGCTATTTACTTAGCCTAATAGCTTCCTCTAGCGATCGTTTCGACCCGAGTGCCACCTTGAGGCATAATAGCGAATTTGGGTAATGGATCACCAGCCTTAGCGCTAGCATATATAACATTTTTATTTTTAAAGAAGCAAGGGTGTAAACTCTTACCGTCATACCAGCCGCCAGTGAGGTCCTCGTGGTTGTCTCCCGTGTCGTTCAGTGCGCTATCCCCCCGGTAAGGGATGCGATTATTGGCTGGCAGCTTTCCCGAGCGTTGAGCTTCGTAGAATAGTATAGATTTGTAGAGCAGGTCGTTGTAGTTGTATTTAGATGTGTCCGCTACAAATGTTAACAATAAACACATGAGTTTTAAGAAAATTATAAACGCTTTCCTCATGATTCTAAATTCAAAATTAGAAAGTCGACATTTATCAAAAGTCTGTTATATACATGTATTTATAAAGCAACAGTAGACTTATAATGACTAGTTATTAGGACCCTAATGTCAACTTATGCGCGCAGCCTCAAATGTCACAGATTTGAAACTCTATTTTAAAAAATATTAAAACTATTAAACTTAAAGATAAGACAATAAGACAAGATAAGATACAATTAAATAAAACACAAGAGATACGATACATTTAGAAAATATAATATTATATGATATAAGATAAGCAGAAAAATATACTAAGATAATAAAAAGGAAATAAAATAGAGAGAGAGAGAGAATTGAGAAGAGATAGAAGAGATATGATAAGTAGAGATAAGATACTATGAGATACCAATGTATAAAGATAAGATGAGACTGGAAAGATAATTGAACGAATAGAAGACACTTTGAATCGGTTTAATACAATGGTTTGGTACTGCAGGTAGATTTCAAAATGGAATTCTGGTATGATACAATTCTTCTGTAAAAATGGAAAGACACTTTTACCAGTCTTTACGTTGCAAGCGTGAAGTGTCAAGTTCGAAGAATGGAAAAAACAACTTTGAATATCTTCAATTCTATCACCTCTTTCTTAACACACAACAAACAAGCTTTGCTATGAACGAAAAATGGTGTCAGCAATCCATAACAATCTTACTAGTGACAGCAGGATTGACTTTCCAGGTGTCTTTACCCATATTATACAAGACAGCAGTTGCTGTGGGAGCCTTGCCATTGCCCAGAAAATGTGAAATGAATCTGTAACAGGAAGTTATAACATTTTTATTATTCAAATTAGCAACCACAACATATATTTCAATGTTTTTATAACATATATTTCGATGCTTATTTTTTTTCTAAATTTCAACAAAGACTATAATTATATTAAACACAGTGACTTGGGAATGAGTCAAAATGTGTAAATAAGTTGTTTTATTAAAGAAATAGAAACTATATAAAAGGGGAGGGGGAGAAAAAAGAGGCAAGAGAAATAAAAAGAGTGTAAGAAAGACAGAAATAGAGAGAGAATAAGAGAGGAAGCGAGAGAGTGAGGGCAATAGGAAAAAAAACAGAGAAAGAGAGCTAAAAAGAGGGATAAATACTTAAATAGAGTAAAAGAGAAAACGGGAGAGAAGAGAGGGAGAGAGAGAGAGGGAGGGAGAAATAGAGTGAGAGAAAAAAATGAGTGAGACAATATTGTACATATAGAGATAAAGTGCGAAAGAAAGAGCGGAAGTAAAAAAGTGAGCGGAAGAGAACAAAGAGAGTGAAAGAGAGAGAATGAGAGATAAATATATATAGACAAAAAAATAAATCTAGATGTGCAATAAATGTGATTGCTTGAACTGACAGGAACAATTCAGTTGACTCGGTTTTCAAAACGAATGCCATTCCATATGTAGGTAAAGAGGTAACAAATAAGTTCCCCTTTCGTTTCTCTCTTTTTTTTTTGTAAGGTTTATTTTTATATACGCTTTTAATTGTCAGTCTAAATCTATTATAAATTTAATTACTGGACTGATCCAAACTAATTGATACAAGTACGAGTATTGTTTTTTTTTTTAAGTATTTTTTATGTTTTTCATGTTGTTAAATTCACTCTTGACCAGAATTTTTTTTTCTTAGTTTTAAAAATCTAAATACAATAAAAATGTCCATATTCCTGAGTTTTTGTATCTTTACATCAATATGTATGTATGTATGTATGTATGTATGTATGTATGTATGTATGTATGTATGTGTGTTTGCATGTTTGTATGTATGTATGTATGTATGCATGTATGTATGTATGTATGTATGTGTGTTTGCATGTTTGTATGTATGTATGTATGTATGTATGTATGTATGTATATGTGTTTGCATGTTTGTATGTATGTATGTATGTATGTATGTATGTATGTATGTAAGTATGTATGTATGTTTGTGTATATGTGTATATGTGTGTATCTATCTATCTATCTATCTATCTATCTATCTATCTATCTATCTATCTATCTATCTATCTATCTATCTATCTATCTATCTATCTATTTATCTATCTATCTATCTATCCATCCATCCATTTGAAAGTAGCAGAGTTTAAAAGAACCGAAAAGAGAAAAAAAAGCAAATAATATGTTAGAGGAGAAAGAAAAAAAGAAAGAGTGAAATAGAGAGAAGTTACAGAGAGAAGAAAGAGTGAATGAGAGACGAATAAGGGGCAATTTCAAAGAGACTTCAAGAAACAAAGAAAGTAAGAGAAAGAGAGAGAAGGAAGAAGTGTCAACAAATTGGTAAACATCCACTTACACCATTCTCATTTTCTGACCCGCCTTGAACACGCCTTGGTCAGGCATACTGACCATCGTAAACACGCGTCCATCTGGGGATTTCTTATAAAATTGACCAAGACCTGCCTAGTGAAAGAATAGTTTCACTACTGTCTCATCAAGTAATATATATAAAAATAAAAACCTACAAAATATATAAACATTTCAGCAACTTTACAATTTTTTAAAATCGTTTTATGAAAATTCCAACTTAAAAACTAAAGATCTAAATCAATGGTGCCCAGACTATGTCAGCCTCGGCGCCCTTTGAATTTCCAACTCTTATGTCGCGGCCAGATGACCAAGAAGGTATAAAAACGAAATTAAATTGACCCCATACTATTTTATTAGAAACCCGAGGATCTAGTACTTACATTAATAAATGGGATCTTGAGGTTTATATTTTTTACGCGTCAGAAATAGGCTTCATTTCTCTGCTTAAAATGTGAACAACATTTTTGTAGCTGGTATTACCACTGACTCATTTTCAGTTATTTTTCGGAGGGCGGATTTTCTATGGGTATCACTGAATTTTAAATGAGTTCTGAATAACAAATACCAATGTTCAATGTTTATTGAAAAGACATTTTAGCAACTCACCGCATTTGATTTGCTCTTTAATAAGAAAAACAAATGCTAACAAAAATAAAGCTTATACAAGGAACAGAAACCAATTTAATACTGTCATATCTCTAAATACTGCACGATTTATATCCCTTGTTCTATTAAAATCAAAAATAGTTAATAACCACTTATAAATTAACTTATATTTTTTTGTATTCGTGTCTTGTCTTCGTTAATGACTATTAACTAATTGTGCAAAGTTTCAACTTGATCCGAGAGGGTAGTGAGGCGAAAAAGGGATTGGGAGGGGGGGGGGGAGAAGAACGTGTACAAGATTTGTATTAGACAGACTGACAGACAGACAGAGTTGATATAGGTTTTGTAAAAAAAATATCACTTCACCATTAGTGCCTCATGATATTTGGTTGTGATTATAAAATATAGATATATCTCTTTATAGTGTCAACACAAAGGCTTAAACCCAATACCCAGTTATATGGACAAAGAAGGCAACAAAATATTAACATATGACATGTGATTGGTGATTTATTAAAGATGTCAAGCAAAAAGGTGACAGATGACATTTGAAAGGTGACATGTAAACAGTAAAAGGATTTAAATATTTGAAAACGAAACTGCGTTTAACTTAAAAAGATTAATAAAATTCATCTCAAGAAAACAAAAAAGCACAAACGTTTAATTTCTGAAGTCTAAAAAGCTCTACAAAAAGGTCACCTAGAACTACCCAAATCAAAATATGTCAGTACATTGATCAAACTTACAAAGATAGTTCAGATATACAATGTTGAAGTCTATTATCTTCTCATTTTACTTTAACTAATAATGTAAAATTTTAAATTATTATTTAAATACATTCTTGTAGGTTTGGATTGAAGAAAAAATAAGGAATGCTTGTAGACTTACTTCTACACCTGTGACTGGTGAACTGAAAGTAATGTTCACCACCCAGCCAAGCAGATCCTCACCAGGGTAGAAGACCAGCTCCCCAGTGAAGCCCTCGCTCCATTCTCTTATTAGCGTCATCGTTGCTGGGTAACCGTTGGCATTATAAACTGGGTCAACAAAAGAAACTAGGCCATGTCAGACTAAGGAATATCAAACTAGGTTTACTATCACCCGATATCCGAGTGCTATGGATTAGGTATTGTTGCTAGTGACAAGTTATACTCACCTGGCGCATGAGTAGGCCCTGAAGCTGTAGCTGGAAGAACATCAAAGTGAAATAAGTTCTAAAGATCTCACAATACGGGAACACGAATGTCTATTTTTTTTTCTTTTGCAGTTCCTACTACGGGGGGAATGTTAATAACTAAGACTGAGACGGGAAAACTGGCAACGGCTTGGCCACCTAACAATGGGGCTAGAGTTCAAATCCCAACTCGAGCAGAGTTGTGCTTGCTGGGTGCCTACAATTAGCACAGTATTCTTCTCCCAGATACCACTTGCCTTCCCCCCCCCCCCCCAGGTCCACAAAAGAGATTGGACCATAGCACACTAAGCAGGCTATGGCATGAAAGATGAGCCTTATAAAAGTAATCTAAAAAGAAAACTAACCAAAAAAATATGTTTACGGTTCATAAGGGTGTGGTGGAGCCATGGCAGCGACTAATTCTACATTCCCCTTATGAGAGGCTAGGTGTGAAGTTAGAACTGGTTTAGCCAAAGCCTTTTATCGAACCAGCAATTTCAGTGGTCAGCAACAGGACACTTAACTATAAATCTATTCTCCCATTTCCAATTAGGAGGCTTAAACAGGTAGCAAATACGTATCATCAAAACAAGAGCCTCTATAGCACCTTGATCTTATGGCCCCTTTAATTCACTCAAGGTCAAGCATTTCAGGAAAACCACAATGTTCCTACCTACTCCTAGGCTGGAAAACCTAATACAGGAAACATCGGCTGAATTCTCTGATACTTAAATAGAGGAAATGTAGAGTTCTATAAACACTGAATAATATCGATGTTAGCTTCTTGTATCCATTAGGATGGCTGCCTGGTCGTGCTTAATGCGCGCTGGACTGTTAGGACTTCTCGATGGTCACGGGTTCATACCCTGTCCTCCTACCATCCACCGTAGTCCTGCAGGAGGTTTGAACTTGGAAGTAAATTATCTTCAACTCCGAAGGAACATCCGAAACAGTTTACAAACAAAACAATATATAGGCAATCTTTTCACATGTTTATTAATAGTAAAATTGTTCAAAACATAGGGACACTCGTAGAAAGAAAGAATCTTCTTTTTTGAAGTAAAGTCTGTATAAGGTAAGATAAAATAAGGCACAATTTTGTCTCACTCTCAAATCACTTTATGATTTTCCCCTTTGAAAGGATGAATTCTATTTTTAATATGTTATGCTCATTCTTCGCACCAATTTTTACAAAGTTAATGTCGACTCACAATGTCTGTCTGTCTGTATGGTAAAAAGGTTGTACACAAGCTGAAATTTTGCACAATTATTTCTTTTACCTGACAACACAAGAATCAATAAAAATTAAAATCAATAAAAAATATCAAACTCTAGTTAATTAATTAGTTAATTGTTTGGTATCTCGAAAAATGGAAAGAATTAGTACTTGACTTAAGTGGTGGTAAAAGCTGAATTATTCCCCTATATAGGTCGAGTCCTTGTGAACACAAAATGAAAAAGTGGACAAGACTATAAAAACAATAGATAATTATACAATCTTCCTTGTTCATAAGCACAGCAGTTACCGTGTTGGCTTGAGAAGCCTGAGAAGACTTGAGCTAAGGGTTAAAATTTTATTTTTTTATATTTTTATAAATGTTTCTTTATTGTTAGTCTTGATCTATTAGAATTTTAATTATATGACGGATCCAAACTAATTAATACAACTATGCTTAATATAAGTTTTTTTTTTCATAAAGTAGTTTTTTTTTAAATTTCCAAGTTGTCTCTTGACTTAATGATTCTTCTGTTCAATTAATAGAAGGCATAGTATTTGTTTTCAAATTAATACGAAATAAAATTCAGGATAATTAGTGTGCATGGTTAGAATAAGAAAACCAAACAACAAATACGTTTAAAAGCCAAATACTTCAACTGAACAATGGTCACTTAACTGGAATGTGTTGGTGGCTTGGTAGTAACATGGGCTGTTTGCGTCGTTCTAGCGGTCGAGGCTAAGTGTTGAAATATAATAATAACATAATGATAATGTGTTTAAAATAAAATTAACGAAATTTTTATTATAAAAATTCCTTCACAAATATTCAGAACCTTAGTTTATACCCAAGTCAAAATATAAATATTTAAACAGCTCAACCAGTAACATTAGTAACAATCAACACATTGCAACTATAATAATATGAGTTTAAAATAATATGTTAGCACATTTTCGGCTTTAGAAAAAAAATGTAGGCAATGAATTAGATTAGGATATACACTTATTGTGGTGAAGCTTGTTTATTAGAAGAGAATCTGTTGATTACACCACAACATTTAGTGACGAATGTATTGCCTGGTGACAAAGTAAGTCACTAGCTTGAAACCTACCTGTGTGAGTTGTTGGTGTCATGTTGTTGGAGGATGTTGAGTGCTGTGTGGTTGATGCTGCTGTTGATGTAAAGTTAAAGTTCAAGATCAATAACACGCAGGCACGCACATACATGAAGGAAACAAAACGTACATTGCAAATACCCATGGTCCTTTTTTTTTTTTTTTTTTTTTTTTTTTAGGATTTATTTATTTTAATAATTAAAGAAAATAGCATCTATTTATCTCTTTTAAAAAATCTAAGTCATGAGCTCACTATCTCAAAGTATAAAAGTCATGAGCTCACTATCTCAAAGTATAAAAGTCATGAGCTCACTATCTCAAAGTATAAAAGTCACTTTTTTGTTGCCCAACAAGATTTGAAAAACAGATGAGCCTAACACTGTGTAATCATTTGCTGCTTTATGGAGCATCGACCCGAAGAGAAAAAAATCCAGGTATTCATAATTACTTGTCTTAGGAAGATTCTAATGATCTCGAATGACAAACTGTGGCAAAGAACAAAGCAGCAGCCCATAGAAGTAGATATCTGGAGAGATGCTGGAGATGGATAGGTCACACCCTTCGTAAGCCTGCATCCAACAATATAAGGCAAGCCCCACATGGAACCTCCAAGAAAAAGGAAGAGAGGACGGCCCCAGGAAATACATGGCGCTGCTATTTGGAAAGTGATGCCAAGCAGATGGGAAGACGGGGTGGGGGGGGGGCCAGTTGGAAAAAATTGCCCAGAACCGAGACGCCTGGAGGAAGCTTGTTGGTGGCCTATGTCCAAGACGGGACTAAAAGCAGAAATAAAGATATAGTCATCAATCTGGCATACGTTAGCAATGACACGAAGAGTCGCAAATCTCTTTTTGAAAAATTTCACCGAAATGTTCCACATGCTTTAACAAAAAAATAATAAGAAAGTGTAATGACTAACTTTGTTGATTTACTCATATTTTAGGCTTTCATCATTTTGCATGAATTGTTTTTCAAGGATTCAAAATATTAATGCTAAAGATAACTGGAATTTCGGTTAAATTATTTCATTTCTGAAAGTACGTATTGAAAAATGTAAATAATACATAATAATAATAAATAAAGTATATTTTTTTCATTTTTAATAATTTTTTTAATTAAAAAAGATGTGCTCAGCTATAACCTGTGTTTGGTGCTCCTGTAACGTCTCCTGCGTGGATTGTACCTGTGATGACAGGTGCTATATCTCCGGTACCTGCAATATAAACAGGTTCTTGGTTGATAAGTTATTTCGATCTACTGGGATAATTAGAGTAACATCTTTAGTAAAATCAGTAAATTTAGAAAGCCTCCAGGATAGAAAACTTAATAGTAAAGTAGCAATTATACATAAAACACCGAACCATAATCTTCAAATACAAAAACAAAATTTAATAAAATTCTCAGAAAGACACAAAGATAAATGTACATTTCTCGTCCCATATGCTAGGACAAATGTGTACAGCTTCTTCTCTAGTTGTAATAGAGCACGGAATGGAGCAGGAAAACCAGTGCGACTTGGCAGAATTAAAGTTACTGGTTAACGTGCATGACTAGATGCATGACGCGTAGGACGTAATCATCTTCTCTTTTGAAGTAACGTCTGTATTGTATAAGATAACATAAGGTGTGTATGAGTTAACTACTCACCGTGACCTTGAAAGTCTAAACACAGCTTGTCCCCCACGTGCTCCTCTTTGTTCCAGTCTTTATTGTGGAGAACAAAAACTTTACCCCCCTCCAAGGTCTCCTTGACATCAGCAGTGTAGGCCTGCAAAGACATTCTTGACTTGAGATTTGAGGAAGCTTGAGGAAGCTTGCGTTACTTACCAACAAAAAGATTTTTTTAAAAGATATAATATTGATGTAGCTACATTCTAATAAATAAGGCATATTTCTAGAACTGATGAAACATGCGGAGAGGGTGTCTAGGAGGTTTCTAAGATTCCTTTAGGTGCTCAGAAAACGCAACTCCGCTCGAGTTAGAATCCGAACTCGAGGCCCCCCTTTTAGGGTGGAGTGGCCAAAGCCGTAGCCAAGCAGTTTTGGCCTCTAAGCCAAACATTGTACATTCAACAAACAGAATACTTGTCATGTTAGACAATACACAAACAAGCTTCCTGTGTCTACAGCTGCAGACATCAGATTTCGGACTTGAGAAAGCCTGACAGGAATTTCATCTCCAAACAATGGGACTGAATCGAAACAGAAGCCCAAACTATGGGAATATGTCAAACTATGAACACGTCAGATACTTGTCAAGACGAGCCCCCATTTGTCAGGTTTAGGATTTATTTGGGTTGTTAACTAGCTGTATACTATTAAGGTCCCGGGGTTCAACCTGACAAGAACATCACTCACACACAGTCGTACATACAGTAAACAACTAGGTGAATAGTTTAAATAACAACAAAAATAAATGAATTTAATTGTATGAAACATATATGTGTATGTACAATGAGGATGATAAATAGACAATATATATATTAGATAATAGGTATATATAAAGATATTATTCAATAATTAATTTAAGCACCTTTGCTACTGCTATCAACTTGTCACCCTGGTTTTATGGTCCACCAGACTCTGACCGACTGGTGTCACAAAACTGCCAACCTCGGTAATAGTAAAGTTAGACCTCAGATAATCGCCAATTTGACAATGACACTGAAAAACTGTAATATATATTTCTGAGACGGCAAGCGACGCCCACAACTCCAACACTGGCACCCTATAAACAAAATAAACACAATACTCTCAACTTCTACACTAAAAATAGAAAGAGTGTCAACCTCATACAACATACAATAATAGATATCACAAACGAATAACTCACCCTAAACAGGGGTCCCAAAAATCCAACTGAATAATAAGTCCGAGAAACTGGTACAGACAAATAACGTTTTACGGGCCAACACACCGTCCGCTACAACCAAACTCAGAGGGTGAACTGCCTCATGACAAAGAATGACCCATAGATGTCACCGGACTTTGTGACGTAGCAAAACAATTCAAAACAAAAAAAATACAAGACACTCTCGCCCCGTACACGTACTACCAGTAGAGGAAATAAAAAAAACAGAGTTAGGAGAGAGAAATAGACACTTGTCTATACTACACGACAGCGAGTCTCAAAGTGGAAACTTTCAAAGAGAAAGCCTGATAGGAATTTCAACTCCAAACAACGGGACTGAATCGGAACAGGAGCCCAAACTATGGGATTGATCTGAATATGTCAAACTATGAACATATCAGCTACTTGCCAAGGTGAGTCTCAGAGTGGAAACTATAAAGAAATATGTACGTTTGCAGGTGAACACACACTTTAAAGAAGACTGACACCAGTGAGATTCATTTAAATAGGTTACTTAGGTCTTAACACCAAGCAAGTCTTTAAATGATGTGTATGTGTATTTTGGTCTAGTTCTAAACTTCAGATACATTATACTTTTTTTTTTGGGGTAGCTTTTGTTTTTCTTTTGCCATTTACATTCAGACAATTTTTTAAAAGTTTTAAATTCTTCTTAAATCTGAAGAAAAAAATATTGCCAAAAATAAAAGATCTTCGTCAAGGAAAGCACTTATGACTGTGACATGATCGCCAATCATCACTTGGTGAGGAGCCGTGATTGTAGAAGTTACAGGTTAGGAGAATTCCATCAGAAAAAAAAATGGATCCTTCAAAGAAGTAAAATATTTTAAACAAAACTTTTTTGAAAACAAAAGTTACACTAAGTGAAGTTGTATCAGTTAGTTTGGATCTGTCATGTAACTAAATTTGTAATATATCTAGACTATCTGTGCTATTAGAAATATTTTTAACCCATTGATTTTGTTCAGCTCACTAAATGTTGTTTTTTTTTAAATTGATTCTTGTGTTGTCAGGAAAAAGAAACAATTGTGTGAAAATCAAGCTTGATCCGAGATTGGGTGTGGAAACAAAAAGTGTACAAAATGTATCAAACAGACAGACAAGCAGCTTTGTGGAAACAGTATCAAATCAAGTCAATACTGCATTATACCCAACCTACCCGTGCCACGTTGAGTGCGTCTTTTCAAAGTAAAAATGAGATTTAACAGATGTTACTTTTAACAATAAAAATTATTTGTATTATTATTACATAAACTAAAAAAAAAAAACTATTATAGTTTTTAAACTGGTGATTTTCACATGTAAAATATTCGAAACCGGAATTTGCGGTAGAATTTTACATTCGATAAACATTTAAAGTTAGTTCACTGTATAGTGGTGGCTGAGTATTAAAAATTAAAGTCGTCCGAACTGAGGGGTCGAATCCTGGGATTTTTAATTTCGGGATCTTCTGGGCGCCCAGCTCTAGCTTGACAATAGTTGGGGAAAAGGCGATTGGTTGTTCTGCTAGCCACATGACATTCTCGTTAACCGTGCGCCACGGAAACAAATGACCTTTACATCATCTGCCCTATAGATGGCATGGCCTGATCGGGGAACTTTCCTTTATTTTAAATTTTATGGTATGCTTGTTGTAAATATCGAATTGTCAGTTGTTTATTATTTTTGTCTCGAATTTTAAAACAGTGAAAATATAACAGTGAATTAGACCGACATTTGAAGAATATGTTTAAGATTGTTATGAAAATAAGCACAAGCCTGGGATACATTCCAACAATGACCTTATGCCAGAAGTAAAGGAACAAATAGCGCCAGACAGCAACAGAGCTTTCTATAACACATAACACATATTTAGAAGCAAACTTACATCTAGGAAGACAAAGATAACCCTTTACAAACTCATCATCAGACCTGTAGTCATGCAAGCGGAACCTGGACGCTGACAAAACATACACTGAAAATCTGCTCAACACGTGGGAAAGAAAAATCCTCAGAAACATTTCTGATGCCATAAGGCAACCGAATAGAGCAAAATAGACCAGCTCTATGAAGACTCCTCCATAGGGACGAACTACAAGGGAACAGATGATATCTGGCTGGTCATCTCGAAAGGATGCCAGAGGACAGAGGAGCAAAGAGTGTTCACCAACAAAAACCAAAAGGCAGGCGCCCCAAAGGCGGACCACGAGAACGGTGGTTAGATGACGTAGAGGCAGATCTACAACAGCTAAAAGTCCGGCCATGGAGACGTAAAGCACAGGATAGATCAGAATTTAGAGATGTGTTGTAGCGCCACTGGGATGAATGGCTGGATCGTTGTGAAAAACTTTTAGTTCCAATGAATTCTCTCATCAGATAGTTTCAAGTATCACAATTAAAAAAACATTTTCACGATTCAGGAAAACAATAAAAAAAAAAAAAAACATTTAATAAAAAACCTACATTTAAACTGGTAAGCGGTTGATCAAATGTCAGTGTGACCGTCCAAGAGTGCATCTCTTCAGTGATGGGGAAACAGGCAGACGCTTGGAAGCCTCCATTCCAGTGATTGGTGACAGGGACGGTGATGTCCGAGGTGACTGGACTAAAGAGGACTACCACCAGTAGCAGTAGCCTACACCACATTTTCAACTTGACAGGAGTCAAATAGACACTTTGAATGGGTTGTGAGTTGTTAAAACATTGATCTAGAAATTCAAAGAAGATATATTCAGAGTAATTTTAAAAGTTTTCAATTACATTTACTTTACAACGCGCAGTATCCACAATACGTCTCTACAATGGGACATGTTCAACTAGATGAGTCAAAGTCTTCCGAAGAGTGAGATCTGTCAATGATGATGGTCATGGTTGATCTACTAATTGTTTTTATAAATAACTTGAATGTTTCTCATTTATTGAATTTTTTTTTTTCTAAATGTGAATTTCTTTTTTGTTATATATTTTGATAGATCGATAGATAAATCAATATATCAATAGATAGATATATAGATAGATAGATAGATAGATAGATAGATAGATAGATAGATAGATAGATGGATAGATAGATAGATAGATAGATAGATAGATAGATAGATGGATAGATGGATAGATAGATAGATAGATAGATAGATAGATAGATAGATAGATAGATAGATAGAAAGATAGATAGATAGATAGATAGATAGATAGATAGATAGATAGATAGATAGATAGATAGATAGACACTGATTGCTCCACTGATGGCTGCCTGGTCGTGAGGTTTGCGCGCTGGACTGTCGTTCGGATTTATCGATGGTCGAGGGTTCAAATCCTGCCCGCTCCCATCCCCCGTCGTCCTGCGGGAGGTTTGGACTAGGAAGTAAACTATCTTCAACTCTGAAGGAACATCCGAAACATGTAAAACATTTTACAAACAACACTAATAATCACATTGCTAGAAAACTTTCCTCTAGCATTAGAGCCTATAGAAAAATGGAAAAAAAAAGTTTTATTCAAACCTTCAAAAGTCTCTCAAGTTACTTGTTACCAAAACAAAACAGAACTAGGAAATGTTAAGTCTTATCTGGTCAATGGTAAACAATTACAGTCATGACGATAGATACAAACATAAAAAACACTACAAATAAAATATATGTACCTTTGTGTATGTGTGTGTGTGTGTGTATTTTGTTTGTGCGTGCGTGCGTGGGCATGTTCTTATCTACAAAGGCTAAATTGAGTAATTAGACTAGGTCACATATTTTAGATTTTGAACTTGAGCAGTAGATGGGTACTCTAATTTGACCTGGAACTTTATTCCACACTACGTCTGTCGTAAGGGTTTGAAGTATCTTGCTGTTTCACCAGTGGTATTTAACATTTGAGATCTGCACCCTCTTTTCCTAAGACCAAATAGGGCACTCACCTAATTAGAAGTCTAAAGCGGGGGCGACCATTTTCAAGCTGTGTGTATCTCACCTCAGTCTCTTGGTCAAATTGGCTCGCGTAATAAAACGATAACATAGTGACAAACATTTCCTAATTTGACTTCTAACTAATCTGTTTCTTTCTAAAGACACACATTGGCATTTTGTATTCGAGTACTTTCTCAGTGTTTTACCACATGTTACAAAGATTTGAACTATTTCAAACTGGCATATAGTTAAGATGCAGTCACGATGGCTGAAGGGTAAAGCTCATGGCTTTCGAACCAGAGGTAGCGGGTTTGAATCCTGGTGAAAACTGTGATTTTTTTTTCGGGATCTTTAGGTCACCTGCAAGTTCACCCGACTGTAATGGGTACCTGTCATCAGTTGTGGAAAAGTAATGGCGGTTAGTTGTGGTTCTGGCCACATGACACCCTCGTAAACCGTAGGCCACAGAAACAGATGACCTTAACATCACCTGCACCATAGACCACAAGGTCTGAAAAAAAAACTTTACTTTTACTTTTTTGTATAGTGAAGTAGCAAGATGGTGGTCTGGTAGTGTGAACTAAGTTCTGAACTGTGAACTCGATTGTCTTGGGTTTGAACCCTTCACGCCGGAATTCTCACCTTCCTATCGAAGGTTTGGACTTTAAAGAAACATCGTTAAGTTGTATAAAAAAAAAACAAGAAGAAGCTGCGATCCATCGATTTATTAGATGATCTTAAATCCAACCAACTAGAACACTAAAGTAACATTTAAAAAAAAATGTCATATAGTGTAAACTTAATTATATTGCAGTCTTCCATTTATATCAAGACGATATAAAAGGTAATATTGGCTTTAGATAGAAATGTACAATGTTAACAGAATTATTCATTGGGTTTCAATAGATTAATAAAATATAATTTGTTTCGAACAAATTTAAAAAAATTGAATTTGAAAATTATTATTATTATTATATATATATATATATATATATATATATATATATATATATATATATATATATATATATATATATATATATATATATATATATAATATATATATATATATATATATATATATATATATATATATATATATATATATATATTTATGCCATTTGTATTACTTACTTACTTATAATGTAAATCAACCACCTGCGAACAATAGTTATGCTTGCCCTGCTTGTGGCAAAATATGTAGGTCACAGATGGGGCTGCGCATCCACGGGAAATACTGCATTCCTCACTAATCTTTGGACTCGAAGACAAGCCTTATTATTATTATTATTACTTACTTTAACAAAATAATTTTTTATGACAAAAAATGGAAACTTTTGTTTAAAAAAATCAATAGATTCAAAAGAGTTCTCTGTGTCGTTGTACTAAGAAAATAATATACGGAAAGGTCAATAGTCAAATGCAGATAACTGTTGTTAAAAAAGGTCATCTATTTTTAATTAATATAAGTACTACTGGACTTACTATGAAAGGTTAACCGTATAAGATATTATCTTTTCTTTTACTAATAATAGTTGGGGAAAGAAACCTATCTTGTAGGTTTCCATGTGCAGTTCTTAGGTTTTCTTTCAAGTCAAAAAATAACGCCAAACGATTTTTTAATTTTATTACTTTAAACGATCAAAACACCAGACTACAGTTTGAATAGTCCTGGGTACATTTGTGAATTCGATCGGAACTATTTGTAATTTTTTTTTGTTTTTTTTTGTGTGTGATTTTCTACACTTCGTGCCGACATTGAAAAGGGCCGGATAACACCAAGTTGCGTCAGGATATGGCCCGCGTGCTGCAATTTGTTTGTAACTTTTTTCTAGTAACGACTGTTACTATAAGAAAAGATATGAAGATGTCTTAGCTTCGCGTGGAAGTATTGTACAGTCTTAGGTGTCTAGCCCTAGTGTTTTGTTATGAATACGTACCTTGAATATGACTTAGTTGGTGTCTTGTTTTCGCATGGAAGTATTGTACAGTCTTAGGTGTCTAGCTCTAGTTTTGTTATGAATACGTACCTTGAATATGACTTAGTTGGTGTCTTGGTTTCGCATGGAAGTATTGTACAGTCTTAGGTGTCTAGCCCTAGTGTTTTGTTATTAATAAGTACCTTGAATATGACTTAGTTGGTGTCTTGGTTTCGAGTGGACGTATTGTACAGTCTTAGGTGTCTAGCCCTTGTCATTTGTTATGAAATATTACCTTGAATATGAGTTTGCTGGTGTCTTGGTGTCGCGTGGAAGTATTGTGTAGTTTAAAGTGTCTAGCCCTAGTGTTTTGTTAAGAAATAGTATCTCAGACTGTAGTTAGAGATTATGTCCTGCTATTAAGCACTCTATAATTTCGTAAAATAATTGTTGCTAAATGCCTGGAGCTTGTCTGCATTCCTATTTAGTATTCTCTATGTTTGCGCAAGGCCCCTCGGGCCTCTTCCCGTAGGCGATTGCCCACGTCGCCTTCGCTTTGCGCCGCCACTGCGCTTGCGAAATGTTTTTACAAGTTACAGATTTCTAGGACTTCATTCAAAATGAACACGTGTTATATGCTGACAGAATATCGAGATTGTCGCTTCTACTATTTAGTAGTGCTAGGTTAACTTTTAAGAAATCTTCAACTGTCTCGCTAGGAAGCAGCCTGCATATCTTCTATGTCAGTTCAACCAAGATGTCGCATAGGCGCCTAGCTTATCTTTCAGGCGTTTTCTAATGCCGCCGACACATCTGATACCTAACTTCCCCTGTTACTTTTTTAACGGTACAAACAACATTTTTAAAACCACAGAAGAGTTAGAAGGATCGTGCATGGTGGGGCCACCACTGATGGGTGTCAGGGTTCACTGAAGCTTGGCTGGACTTGGTTGGTGTGTTTCTCGACTTGCCTCTTTGGGGGGTATGAATCCTCAATAACACTTAACAATACTTGTTTAATTACTCAAATAAGAACAGTTACCACTGGATAGCCTACAAATCAACTCCAACTCCAAATCTCCAAGAATATAACAATATTTTAATATCCAATATTGCTTAAGTAAATATTAATAAACAAACACCCGTCCAGGAACATAATACAACTAACGAACTACCAATTCACTCTATCAACCAACGGAAACTACCATTCAAAGACATCACGTGTATACTGTTCACATTCATGCCTGGGGGGGGGGGGGAAGAGAAGAGGAGAAATAAACAAAGGGATATAACTCTTTCATACTTAAATAGTACAAAGAAATAACACAATCACTCTCGCCATACCTGCCCCTGACAATGGGGACCTGTGTGAAGAAGTCTAACCATCTTGGAGGGTCTTACTCTTCTTTGTGAGAAACTAGTTGGAGTGACTATTGATGCCACCAGAACTATGGTTGGATGCCACATCGGACTAGCAGCAATAGCTATCAGAAAACTTGTAAACTCAATGATGTGCTCAGCACTGTAAGTTTTCATCAAATTACAAGCGCAAAACTTTCAAAGATTGTCTGACAGAAATAGAGTCCGAATATGAAGACTATCTTTTGCACAGTAAAGTGTCCTACTTAAGCAGAGGAAAGGCAGAACTAGAGAAATCAAAGCAAGTGACTTAATTTAACAACCCCTATTTGTGGGATTGAGCTTTTTAAAATAATATCACATCACACATAAGAAAATTCAAGACCAAACTACAGGTACATCAACTTAATTTTGCATGAGTATGCTGATGTGAATTACAGACACTTGTCATGCACTTTCAAAAGAAAAAAAAGGAAACGCTGACTGACTGCCTCATTACGCGGACTCAACTGACCACACACTGACCAGCGGTCAACAACAGGAAAAGGAAACATCATCTGCTGTATTATTTCTAATTAAATAATGTGAAATAAAATGTTGGTAACTAGCTTTAAAACCTCGATAACTATAGCATTGAATAGCAAAACTTCTCTGCCACCTAGCGAGGAGGCTCAAGTTTGAATCCTGACTTGAGCAAAAACAGTTGGCAGCACGGAAATCTTCTCCCTCTTACCCCCTCCCACCCTCTCACACCCCCTCACATGTCTGCAAAGGAGATTGCTAGAGAGCAGTATAACACGTCACACAAATGGAAAAAAATGTGAAAGAATTTAGTTGAGAATTTTACTTTTTAATATAATACTAATATCAAAATAGAAATTATAAAGGAATTAAGATAAAAAAAAATCTGAACTAAAATTAAAATTAGGATAGATCGCGGTACAGGCGGTGGACGTGGAGAAATGGGGGGATGAAATTGCTCTGAATCCATTTAGCAACGTATTTGCTGTAATCGCCTTCTTATCTTATAAATTAAAGACGTTCCTTCAGACCCTTAGTGGACATAATAACTACGTCCTATTTGTATGCATGTACTTTGTAACACAAGATGAAACATTAACATAACAATCTTCTCTACTAAATCCCTTCACAAGAGAATGTAATTACATCCCATGATTATCCACTTATACATGACAATAAGAGGCCAGGACTCTAGTCATTCATTTCTTTGTCTGATTCAGTCAACCTGGTTCATGCTTCAATGGCATTTTGACTTTTTAAATATTCGTTTACTTTTTGTGTATCATTCATATATTTTTGTGTATCATTCATATATTTTTGTGTATCATTCATATATTTTTGTGTATCATTCATATATTTTTGTGTATCATTCATATATTTTTGTGAATCATTCATATATTTTTGTGTATCATTCATATATTTTTGTGTATCATTCATATATTTTTGTGTAATATTCATATATTTTTGTGTATCATTCATATATTTTTGTGTAATATTCATATATTTTTGTGAATCATTCATATATTTTTGTGTATCATTCATATATTTTTGTGTATCATTCATATATTTTTGTGTATCATTCATATATTTTTGTGAATCATTCATATATTTTTGTGTATCATTCATATATTTTTGTGTATCATTCATATATTTTTGTGTAATATTCATATATTTTTGTGAATCATTCATATATTTTTGTGTATCATTCATATATTTTTGTGTAATATTCATATATTTTTGTGAATCATTCATATATTTTTGTGTATCATTCATATATTTTTGTGTATCATTCATATATTTTTGTGAATCATTCATATATTTTTGTGTAATATTCATATATTTTTGTGAATCATTCATATATTTTTGTGTAATATTCATATATTTTTGTGTATCATTCATATATTTTTGTGTAATATTCATATATTTTTGTGTAATATTCATATATTTTTGTGTAATATTCATATATTTTTGTGAATCATTCATATATTTTTGTGAATCATTCATATATTTTTGTGTAATATTCATATATTTTTGTGTATCATTCATATATTTTTGTGTAATATTCATATATTTTTGTGTATCATTCATATATTTTTGTGAATCATTCATATATTTTTGTGAATCATTCATATATTTTTGTGTAATATTAATATATTTTTGTGAATCATTCATATATTTTTGTGAATCATTCATATATTTTTGTGAATCATTCATATATTTTTGTGAATCATTCATATATTTTTGTGTAATATTAATATATTTTTGTGAATCATTCATATATTTTTGTGTAATATTAATATATTTTTGTGAATCATTCATATATTTTTGTGTAATATTCATATATTTTTTGTGTATCATTCTTATATTGTTCCTTCTCTAGCTTTTGTACATGTTTTTGAATAATTTATATAATTAGTCAAAAAATTTTATTAAAGAGACTTAACTCTATAAAAGCTGTATTTTCTCTTCTTTGTTTTATTACCTCTCTTTGATTTTGTTAAAAAGCTAGGAATACCAGACGTCCTCTTTTGACCACTTTTGAGGTCATAACCTCTTCATGTAGACCTTGAAAATATCTTTTCTTTCGGCGACTCTTTTTTTTTTTTCCATCCTCCCTTTCACTGTACCTTGAAGGATGAGTTTAAAGAGTGACTCTTGTCTTACTATAGGACCGCACTTGCTCAGCTTGTAGTGTTGGATCAGAAACAGTTTCACTATTAAGCTCTTATGAAGCTTTAAAGATAAACAGTTAAAGACTCGGTCAAAGAACGAATGAACAATTGATATTCGGGATGCACATTTGAGACCAAAAGAAAATCAGCTCTTAATGATAGATTTAAAAGGCGAGAAGATAACGGTTATGTCTGTGACAAAATATGTAGGTCATAGCTGGAACTGTGTGGTTAACTAAAATGCTGTAATCGTCATTAATCTTCGGACTCGAGAAACCAAAAACATTATTATGAATTTAGCGCCCTTTGCAGTATTTAGTTTATTGGAAAATTTCTTATATCAGTGGTCTTTTTTGGCCTACCTCCCCCTTTTCGTATTTTTTTCTTTAAAAAAATCCGCCAGCGTCCCCCTCTAAGAAAAACAGTTATAAAGAAGCGTGAGAAGGCAAATTTGAACAAAATTGCATCTATTTATTAATTTTTATGCTGTCAATAACACTTATCCCGCTTGAGAGACGACCGCATGCCAAAGGCGATCTTCTTTGGCGAGATTAGAGGAGGACTGAGTTACAGAAGTGCCCCCCCTTCCCCGTTAGCTCTGTAAAGATTTATTTAGGTGTCATTTCGCTCTCACTGGCATAGTGGCATAGAGGAAAGTACCTGGCAGCATTCTCTGGCAACAGATAGTCTCTGAGAAAAACAGTGGGACAAACATTTGAAACTCAAAGAAAAGCCCTTATTGAATACAGGCGCAAAAGACGGAAAGAAAACTTAAATAGAACACCAGCATACAACGGTTTTGTCTTCATAAAATTCGGGAAAATATGTAGGTCGCAGTTGGGTTTGCGTAGTTATGTGAAACACTGGACTCAGCCGTAATGTTCGGAATTGAAGGCAAAAACAGCCAATATTATCATTATACAAAAATTATGTCAAATAATTTGCAGTGATTACACACAAAAATTAATTGTAAAGACTTTCTTTCAAATCCTAAGAAAAGTCTCCGTTTAAATTTTTGAATATTAGGGCCTACTGTTTTTAGGTTTAATAGTAAATTTAGTTTTATTTTTTAATATAAATATTATTATTGCTGAATTCACTACAAAAAGAAAACAAGCTAATGGGAACCTTGTGCCTCCTGCAGTATGACAAGATTAGAAATTTCAAGCTTTAAATTAGTCAAAGCAAGGCGAAGGTCTCTTCTAGTGGCTACATCCGGTCTATTTCTTTGCATATTCATTAAGTTTGTTACCCACTAATTCTAGGTTAACCATGTATGTTGATGAAAAAGCTAAAACATAATTCCATTTTCGACCACAGTTTTGAAATTTCACAGAAACATTTAAATGCAGCCACATCTCTGTTGTGCCTCCAGGGGCGTAGCTTAAAATTTCTATCGTCTACATTTTGCGTAATATTTAATTTGATTAATTAAAAAACACTAATGGGGGCCCGGGGGGATTTTCTAATTTTCCCCCCTCCCTCACCCTAGCTACGCCACTGTGTGCCTCCTATGTTTACATTCTTTTTTACTGATGACATAATTTTGTAAATCTATATTTTCCCGCAACTCAATTTGAACATCAGTAACAGATGTTTAATAATTGTCATTTATATTTATTTTTTTTTAATTTTAGAAGCGAATCGTAATTTTCTTCATACAGCATTGTTAACTGAATTACACAGATATCGGTGTCCTTGGGCTGTAATTCATTTGTCAACAAACAAGTTATGTGAGATTGTAAAACTCTTTAAAATAGATTTAATATCTCGATAAAAGAGAAAATGATATTATCAATAAAAGTCAATCTCTTTCCTAGCAGTCGGAGGTTCGTTTCATTCATTTGTGTTAGATGCCTACCATGTAAAACAATTTTTTAGCCTGATTTAAGTCATCGCAAAACGTCGAATCTTCCTGTTTCTCAAAAAACAAATTGTATTTAATAAAGAGCTTAAAAAAACGAGCAATAACAAATCCCTTTCGAAATCCAGCAAACTTCAGTTTACAACAAGATTATAACATCTTTTTTTATCATTTGTTTCACAAAACTGTTGAAAGATAAGATTATTTTCGGCATGGGTTTGTATTTTTTTTACAATTTTAAAATTAGATTCAAATAGAAATGAAATTGCGGGCTAAACTTTTCTCACAATGTGAATAGTGAATAGATCTGTTCTTTATTCTATATTACTTATGAAGTCATTGAAGCGTCCAGTCACTGATGGCTCCCTATATGTCGTCATAAGCTACATAACTAGACAATTTTGAAATAATAGTTCATCTCTAACAGAAAAAAAGTCTTTTTGTGTAACTAACATAAGTTTGAAAAAAAAAATTAGTTTTAATCAATTTTTCAACAATATCATAAGGCTTTTAAAAAAGCTATGCATTTTGCTAAAAAGCCACTAAAACATATCCTGCTTTGCCGTTGTTTTTTTTTTAAATACTGTTTTAATGTAGATTTTTATAATTGTTCATGAATATTCTTAAATTATTTTTGGATATCGCTATATGTTCGTGAAGCTGACTTGGTTTCATAACCTCATTTGAAAATGTCATCAAAGTAGAACTTACTATTTTTCTAGTGGCAATTCACTAAATCTCAAGGAAATATTACAAGACATACCAGTGAGTTTTCGTAACATTTTATCAATGTTTTTTGTTTTTAAAAAGTTAAATTATTCTATTTGAATGTTACCTTTAATGTTTTTTTTCAATTAACATTTACATATCAATATATTAACATATGTAGATAAAATAAACTATAAATTAAAAGGCGCATTACCTAGTTTGTTTGTCAAATCTTAAACGTTAATACACGCAAGGGGCAATAGATACCCTTCGATAACAGCAAAAGAGTAAGAATTTAAAAATAGAAAATGGGATTCCCGAACTCAATTTCTAACGCTGTTCCTATTCTTAAATTAGAAGCAAGTTAACTATAATTTGTCTATATTTAGTTTCCCAGCTTTAATGTTGAAGAATTTTTTAATTTGTTTTGTTTCAGTGCAACTTTAGTTTCTTCTTCCCGCCTTTATGCCCAGCGCCCCCTTACCGCCCCATTTTGTGCCCAGCTCCCCCCTACCGCCCCCGCCCCCCCCCCCAAAATCTCGAAAACGCACCCCAGGGGCGATAGCGCCCCCGTTGAAGACCACTGCCTTATATAGAACAAGAGATAAAACTTGTAATACATTGTAGGCCTTATATAGTGGATACAGTAATTAATAGAGCTTATTTATAAATGCAGCCCATTTATTTCTTTGGCTAAACTACAATATCACGTGAACAGCACAACTAGAGACAGCTTTAACTTTCCTAATAAATGCCCGGCACCTACGTCAATGAAAGCTTCTATCTTTACCTGGGTATTGAACGAGTTCTACCCGGGTTTGGAAGCTAAGCAGTTTACCCTACTAACAAGATTAACCCGATCCTTTCCATTTCATTGGAATAAATCACTATTTGTATTGAAAGAGTCATCCCAGCCATATTTATTGTTATGAGACACCTACAAATTGATCTAAGACGTAATAAAAGCGTGTGTTTTTTTTAAAATAATAAATCACAAAGTCCCCACAGTGACGCAAGAAGGTTGATCAAGATGAAATCTTAGGAGTGTGGTCAGTGTTTGAGACGGTGGCGCCCCGAGGGCTGCCCGCGGCCGCTGGGGGACATATACATCACTAGCGCTGACGGGCCAAAGCGACCCGGACATCTCCTAGGATCTGACCAGTGTCCGGAATTCATAAACACTAGTTTATCTCGCGTAATGAATAACGAAACTGGACCAGTCCCTACAGCACTGGCGCTCTGGGTGAACACCGGTAAATCTAGTGAAAAGTTAAATGTCTGCTTTCTCTTTTTTCTCTCTTTTCCTTTGATATTGATTTTATAGAATGATTTATACTGGCCAAGGATTCTCATTTTTTTTAACAATAAAACCTTAAAATCTAGTTGTAGGCTGGTATGTATTCCAAGGGACCAAGACATATCTACAGAGTTCTTCTACTTTAATATGGAACTTTTTTCTGCAGTGTTTCTTACAAAACTCTTTGTTGATCTAGGAACAAATTAAATATTAATGACTGAAACAAAACAAAAATTTTTAAAAAGGACAAAAAAAAAATCTTATCTTAGATCTCTCCATTTTTTGTTGACATCTTGAGATCCAGCACGGCGTTACATCACCATCTACTCAGACAACACTGATACATATGTGTGGGGGAACATCTAGTTCTAGATCTAGACCTAGATTTAGATCTTTAATCTATATTTAGATCTAGAACTAGATCTGGCTAGATCTATGTCTAGTTTGTATGACAAATGACAATGGAGATATAAATTTGTATTTGCAATGGGAACGTCTTGTCAAGTCATTTGTACACATCTGTTGCTAGCTCACTCACTAAAGTAATCTAGGTCAAGAATGTTTTTTTTTTCCGTGTTGCCAATTTATCTAATCTTGTAAGAATAATAAATGTTTTTTAGTTTCTCTTTATTACATGTAACATGTTATTAATTTGGAATGTATGGATAAGTTTAATAATCATTATTTTAAAAAATATAAGTGTTAGCTAAATGAATATATGGAGATGCTGTGGCTGAGGGGTAAAGCACTTGGAACCGGAAATCCCGTGTACGAATCCTGGTGAATACTCTAGGTGGACCACTTCGGGGGCCGATTTTGAGTTTGTGTTTCCACAAAAACTGTCTTTGTAACGTTTTTTTTTATTGATTTATGTTTTTAGGTACATTAAATAATTGCTTCGAGTATCAACTTGATCAGAGAATGAGTGATGGACAACTAGAGTTGACAACTATTTAATAGGACTTAACACAACACATTTAGCCATATCTGTGAATACTGAAGGATTAGTTTCCCCTTGTTGGTATCAAACAAAAAAATTAATTGACATATTAACTAATTTTTTTGCATTGAATTATGTTTTATCTATGCCAATGATTTAATGCTCAAAGTTTCATCTTGATCCGAGAATGGGTGTGGAAGAAATAACATGTACACACTTTTTACCAGACAGACAGATTGACAGACAGAAAAGCTTTGTAAAAATACTTTAAAAAATAAATTACCTCCCTTTTACAACATATAGAGCGATTATAGTACTCCAAATACCTAATGCTTGTTAGATTTTATTAAAAAAATGAAACATTTTATCCCATCATATCCCCCTCCCTCAAAATAGAAACTTTGTTACTCTAATAAACGTGTGCAGTACACGGATTAGATTTACTGTATAATATACGGTGCTTTTTTTGTAAAAGATAATAGGTGCAGGTACTGAGTGATGAATTTAACTACTAATAAATTAATAAGAAACGTTAAAATGCAAGAAAAGTAATAATTTTTTACCCACATTGAAAAGGTGCCGATACGCAGTACCGGTGGGTACCGTCACAAAAAAACAACACTGTATTAATATTTGTATTTTTATTACATAACTTTAGGTAAAATGTAGTTGTATCTCCAATATAATTTACCACTTTGGAGATCTAAATGAACGCATTCGGAATAATACAGGCTGGCATTTTTTTAACATAAAACTTAAAGCTGCTTTTAATTTAATCGGGTTCCACTTAAAATTATAGCTAAAATTACACAGAAAAATAAAATACAAAGTTTAAATTGTTCAAAATTCACGTTTCTTTAAATGGCATGAAATCGTAACTGTTTAAGATAAAATATGTATAGTGTTAGCTATTGAGCAAACTACAGCAAGAACAACAATTCATTCCCTTTGTTGGATAGTACTAGATAGATGGTCCCAGAATTGTTTGACCATTTCTTCATTTAAGTCTGTCTCCGGTGGGAACTCGGTGTAACGATTTCTTTTCATAACCGACAAAAGGTCTTTGGGCATATCTTTAGGGTCAGTGGCCTGATACACGCAGAGGTGTAAGATTTGTCGAGGCTCGTAGTGCTCCTCCATAATGGCCATTTGGACAGCGTATTCGGAGTACCAGACATTAAAGAAGTAAGGAGTGACCACTGGAATCGTCTTGTAGCTATTCTGGACTGCACTGAGGATGGCGGTAGTCATTATTGTGCCAGGAATAATGTCTCGGTCAACCAGAAGTAGCCTGTGGCCACGCTTGACCTCTAGCTCCTGAATGAAGTCTCTGAAGACAAAGTTGATAGTTTGGTCTTCATATAGGATATAGGCGTCGTGTTGAAATTTCTTCCCAGTCCCTTTCTTGGGTCTAAACCCAGCATACTTGGTCAGAGCTATGTTTCTCAGGTAGCGAAGTTTCCACCTGAAACGATAGAGGGTAGCTAGTGAGACCATCAGGGTGACCACTACAGCAGACGAGATGGAGATGACCAAAATAATTGCCTTTGATGCGCATGCTCTTTGGACTTGTTGCGCCCTTTCCATCAGATCTCCTAAACTGACCGTTTCACCGGTGCTTGTCTGACATTTCATATACATCTGGTTGACCAAACGGACATTTGTAAACGCCAACCAGTTTAATATTTCTATTCCATCACAAGTGCATGGTAAAGGGTTAAAGGAAATGTCAAGAGACACTTGTCTCGATATTGCCAGAAGGTCAAGGTCATCACGGGTCACTTTATCTATCCAGGTAATGGAATTTTGACTGAAGTTCATAAACCAAACACTAGACATCTGACTGAGGCTGACGTTCAACGCTTGAAGTCTGTTCTTAGTCGCTAGTAAAACCTCCAAGCTCTTCAAGCCGGACAGAAAATCTCGAGGGAGCTTGTAGATTAAGTTCATCGATATATCCAGAAAGCGCAGATAACCCAGTCCTAAAAATATTTTCTTCCTTCCCAAAGCAGCGAAATATTCCCCCAGAATATTGTTGCTGATGTTGAGAGAGATCAAAGAACTGTTTTGGGGGAAAAAATGTTCTGAGAGTTTCATAGCGTAATTGTGGCTAAAGTCCACTCTTTGTATTTTGGTAGGTAGGTTGCTTTCCCCCCACTTCACTAAAAAGTTTTTAGTATGTGATATAGAAATCAAAGAGCTATTAAATCTCCACTTACTCTTCCACCATAATGCAGTAAATTCATAAAAGTGGGAGCCTTGGACAAGTCTCAGATTGAGTGGCCATGCACCTATTTGGAAATCTCCTTGGGAATCAAACTTTGATTGCTCTGAATCAGCACACAGACAACTCTCGCTATCACGCATCTTCAATGTGTGCGAACGGCTAATAAATGATTCCTGCCCTGCATTTTGTGTTACGCTTTTGTTTCTTTTTAAATTAGATTCTTCTAAAAATGAAATATATTTTCGATTTTTATTTTTTAATCCACCACGATTTGTCTCTGTCAAATGATATCTCTGTAGACTGTCCCCCTGATGGTCAAGATAGATCTCTATCAGTTCAGATAAATGACTTAGACTGGATAAGGAGAACACTTTAATACTTAGTTTGTTGTCCATCAAAACGAATCTCTTTAAAGTTTTTGGTAGGAGTATCGCGAAGTCTTCCTCGATCAGAGCGATACTGTTCTCAGACAAATTCAATTCTTCCAACGAGAGATGCTGCAAATAAGCCGCATGTTTTCCACTCAGAGACCGACAGAGATACCTGCCTCGGGAAAGTGAAATCAATGTAAGATTTCTAAGAGAAGAGTTGACCAGACCTCGCAAGTCATTCAAAGCCTGATAGAGGTCATAGTTCAAGAATATTTTATTTATTTCTAAAGTTTCAAGGTGTTTTACACCTAAGAAAACAGCAGGATCTAGTTCATGAAAATTGCAACCATATAGAATCAATGTCTTCAGATAAGGAGAGTTAGCCAGAAAATCTCTATGGATTTTTCTTAAATTGCAGATGCCAATGTGACCTCCGAAAAATAAGGTTGTTAATTTTTTTATTTTTTTCCACTCTTGATCAAGTGACGAGTTCAGGTTGACATCTATATACAAGCTTGTTAGCTGGCTAAGTTTTGACAGCGCCCTGCTGGGATAGGGCTGTGGAAAGTTGACATTTCCTTGCAAATACAGTTGCTGTAAATGTGTCAGTTTTTCAAACACCAGCGTAGGAATACTTCTAACGTTGTAGTTTAGTTGATTTTTACTCAGATCTAACAATTCTAAATTGATAAGATTAGCAAACGTGTTGGCGTTCAATACTCTTATTTTGTTTCGTGAGAGATACAAACTTTTTAGATTCTCCAGTCCTTCCAACATGGCTGACGAAATGTAACTCAGCCTGTTCTCACTCAGCACAAGTTTCTGCAGGTTCACAAAGCTGAGGAAGCTTCTGTTCTGGATGGTGCTAATGTTGTTATGACTAAGATCCAAAGTTATCATTGCAAAGGAATTGTTTTCTTGTGGCTCAAAGAAAATTTTTTTAAACCGTGGGTTTGAGCTGATGACTAAGGAACTGACTTGGGAATAAATACTCAAGTGGGCTGTGTTGAGCTCCAAAATAGTGTTCACGGACAAATTAAGTGTTTTAATATAAATCGGAAGTTTGGTGGGCATTTTCTGAAGCCTCCTATTACTGCAGTCAGCATCGACACTGTCATCTTTCCTTCGGTAACAAATACAAGGGGGACAACTGAATGCATCAAAATATTGATAGTTATTAATGATTTCCCTTGTATTGTATAAATCATGTTCTGAGTTTTCAAATTCCTCAGTTTCAGTTTGATGATGTATGGAGCTTATTGATGAGACATTAGAATAATTTACCAGTTGTCCGCTTTCAATTCTGCTATTGGTCAACGTAACATTATGACCATCGAAAGTAAACTTGGTTCCAGATATTGTAGACAAAAACTCCATAACGTTGAAAGAGATGACCAAGCACGTGACATGGATCCAAAACATTGTACCAGACAACTGCATCTCTGAAATACAAGAACATACACAGCTCAACGTCATGACGTGATATCTTTATAATACGTTCACACACTCCATGGACATATCAAAGTTATAAGGGGGCGTGATGGCTTAGGGATAAAGTGAACAGAAGTGTATCGGATTTGAATCTTGGTGAAGTTTTAGATTTCAAATTTCGAGATTTTTCGGACGCCTATGAGTACATCCAATGCACAGAAAAATATGAACTGTACATCATCTAGCCTTATAAATCGCAAGGTCTGAAAGGGTCAATTTACTTTTTGTACTAAAGCCTCCATGTGGATAGATATTGAAGAAAGACACTTAAAGAGGTTTATGTTTTATTCCATTTGATAGAAAAGTGGACTACACATTCTCTTTTTTTTGTTTCCCAGTGCTAAATAGACAATAGACTACAACAATCACTAAGTTTGAAGTGTCTAATTAACATTCTAATGAGATCCAAGTGTGACGGGAAACGGACAGATGACACAAACCTGACGGGAACCGTTAAAACGCAGAAAACTTTTTCCATAAACAATTAAAAGATTCAACTTGAAAGTAGTTCTATGTAGAAACACAATTTTACTCACTGTAACTTTTACTTTATACTTATACAAAGATTCAACTTGAAAGTAGTTCTATGTAGAAACACAAATTTAACTCACTGTAACTTTTACTTTATACATAAACACAGATTCAACTTGAAAGTAGTTGTATGTAGAAACACAATTTTACTCACTGTAACCTTTACTTTATACATAAACACAGATTCAACTTGAAAGTAGTTGTATGTAGAAACACAATTTTACTCACTGTAACCTTTACTTTATACATAAACACAGATTCAACTTGAAAGTAGTTGTATGTAGAAACACAATTTTACTCACTGTAACCTTTACTTTATACATAAACACAGATTCAACTTGAAAGTAGTTGTATGTAGAAACACAATTTTACTCACTGTAACCTTTACTTTATACATAAACACAGATTCAACTTGAAAGTAGTTGTATGTAGAAACACAATTTTACTCACTGTAACCTTTACTTTATACATAAACACAGATTCAACTTGAAAGTAGTTCTATGTAGAAACACAATTTTACTCACTGTAACCTTTACTTTATACATAAACACAGATTCAACTTGAAAGTAGTTCTATGTAGAAACACAATTTTACTCACTGTAACCTTTACTTTATACATAAACACAGATTCAACTTGAAAGTAGTTCTATGTAGAAACACAATTTTACTCACTGTAACCTTTACTTTATACATAAACACAGATTCAACTTGAAAGTAGTTCTACCCCGTAGTTCTATGCAGAAACACAATTTTACTCACTGTAACTTTTACTTTATACATACATACAAAGATTCAACTTGAAAGTAGTTCTCTGTTTCTCTTTCATATCAGTAATTATGAACACCTCAGTCTCCAGAACTAAATCCTCCTCCTTTCTGAATCAGATGTCCTTTATGGTTCGAGACGAGCACATCCCTTTTATGAACCACGTGACCCTGGAAAGTCTTTTATCCCGTGGCCAGAATGAGAAATTGGCTCTTCACCGATCTCTCTGTCAGGAGACCCCTGGCGAATAGGTGATCATATAATCACACCAGGGGCCAAGCCCCACGTGGGGGCCATCCTTATGCCTATACTCTCCCATCGTGCCCGTGGGAAGACCATCACCACGCGTATGGGCCCCGTTGGGGAACGGGGCGATGGGGGGTTCGGACTGGTTAGCAAGCCTTTTTCACATCCCCACGACGTGCAGATACACTCGCTAGAGCATACAGTGGTAGCTCACTGGGAGCCATGTTAACTCTCGTTCTTAGCCTATCCACTTTACCGGGCGGACGTTTCCACGGAGGTGCCACGATGAGGCGACGGGAGGTGGTAATCCTTAATTACACCATAAACCCGCGTCCCTTAATAAACTATAATACTGATTTTATAAGACTCTTAAAAAACTAACATTGAAACAGAACAAATAAGTAAATCTTAGTTGTTTCATTGAGGACATTGTAGCAATGAACTTAGACACATCGGTCCATAAACTAAAGTCAACTAAAGACATTATCACTTACCGAGTAAATAGTTTGTTCTCTAAATAAAACACTTGTAGTTCATACTTCTTGATTAGATCCACATCTATGTATCATGACCAATGTAACGAAGACACAAATACTAGAATAGTAGAGCGACATCTCAATAAACACTTGGCAGACATCATCCCAGCCAAAGGCGGAAGTATTGCTCAGTTTGTTAAGATAAAAAATTTGAAGAGCTTCAGATAACAATTAATTGTATTGGCTTTAAGTGGCCCCATAAAGGAAAGGAAAAGACCCTATTACTTTTTTCCGTCTGTCCTTCCGTCCGTCCGTTTCTCACGTTTAGTTCTCAACAACTAGATCAGCTTTAGTATTTACATTTGCCATATGTTTGGAATTCAAAGTTACACAATGAAAATCATTTAACCTGTTTAAAATTCCGTTTCTTCTTTTTTTATTTATAGTTTTTCGTTGATAATTTAAAAGTATTTTGCATACTAGAAAAAAAAATCTGAATATTTGAGAGGCAGCAGGTTCCCTCTATAGAGTTCTGATCTTCAGACATTCATTCTCTTGTCGTCTACAACACACTTTTTCTCACAGTTAGAAGAATGTATGCTTGTTAAATTAAGTCAAATCTTTAAGGAGAGAGCACTGCTCAGTACTATTATTCGAGATAAGTTCGAGGGCAAAAACAGCAAAGGTACTTCTGTCATGATCGTGATTGTCGCAAAATCATCTTCGTGTTCGATAAGTTGTTTTGTCGCAAACAAACTTTGGGATCACACAAATAGGGCTCCACATAACGATGTACAACAGAGAGGTTTGACATTTCTGACATGATCGAGTCAAGAAGAATCGCGTTAGGGGAGACGTATTGAAATGTCACTCGTCTCCATGTATTTAGTCAAATATCATCTGTGGCATTTTACGTCTCGAGAGACGATCTTTTTCCTTTGCAACTTCTTGTGTGATTAAAGAGGTCAATCCTTTATATAACAGCTGCGTTTACAGGCTGGACATCTGTAATCACCAGGCGTCGTAGCATTTTCACCATTATTTCTGCTGCTGTTATGTATGGCATCTGCAATCCGAGACCGTTCCTTTATGCTCTCTCTCCATGTGGATCTATCCAGTGCTACTTTTTCCCAGTTTGAAGAGCTTCATGTCGCGTTTGCATACATCCGTATACCGTAAAAGTGGGCGACCAGCAGCTCTCATGCCTACAGAATGTCTTGTGGAAGTTGACCTACTGGCATTCTACGAATGTGGCCAAGCTCATGATCATTAACAAATAAAATCTTATTGTACACTTATGTTTCTACATTTATATACACTAACATTTAAATATTCTTCTTTCAAGTTAAGTTCATTTTCGTTTTAAAAAAAAAACCTTTTTTTTTGCTAGTTACTACACCTACAAAGGTTTACTTGTGCTAGCTGTCTGGATCTACAACCCAACATTCAACTTCTTAGTTGTCTAGTTTAGAGTAATGAGGTTTGAGAGGCCACAACACCAGCACAAATATATAACTAAATGTTACACAGCGATTGGTTGGAATGTACAAGTCCCTAGTTGAGTACAACCCACGTGATGACCATAAAAACCTTCAATTTGAGTTCATTACTAGCGCAATGTCTGTGGACCAGCCTGTGACCTGAGATCGTCCCCTCAGTACAACTTTGTCTTTCCCGTTCCCCTTACCCAGGTCCCCTGGTGAACAAGTTGAAGATGAATGAGTTCAGAGTGACCTTGATTAAGTTTCTAATGTTGACGTTTGGCAAACATCAGGATTGATGTCTGTTGGAGTTTTGGATCAAATCTTTAACGCGGGTCACTTTGAACAGAATATCAGCATAGTTATAGTTTTTTCTCTCTCTGTCTTTTTCTCTCTTTTTCTGTCTCTCTATCTCTTTCTGTCTCCTACTCTCCCTCTCTCTTTTTCTCTCTATCTTTCTCTTTCTATCTTTCTCTTTATCTTTCTCTCTCTCTTTTTCTCTCTCTTTCTCTTTCTCTCTCTTTCTTTCTCTCTCTCTCTTTCTTTCTTTCCCTTTCTCTCTCTCTCTTTCTCTCTCTTGTTTTTTTCTTTCCTTTTATCCCTCTCTCTCTCTTTCTTTCTTTCTCTCTCTCTCTCTCTTAGTTTTCTTTATTGGCTACTCTAATTACTTGTTAACACTTAGCAACCTCTTTTAGTTCACTTATTGAAAACTATTCTCCGATTGTAAATTAAACATAACCATAATGTACAGTAAGCATTTGGCCTTATTCAAAATTCGATTGTTTTTTCAAAAGTAGTGCGCATTAATTCTGCCATATCGTCCTCCCAAAAGAGGAAATAAGAGCTCTCCCTGGTCAGAAGTGCATTGTTGTTAACTCAAGCTCTGCTAATGTTTTACAACTCATGCCTGCATAACACAAAGAGAAAGGCACATTCCTCGTTCCATATGCTAGGACAAATTTGTACAAATACTCCTTCTTCCCTAGCACTATTAGAGAATGGAATGGGTACCCTGAGCCAGCCAGAAAAAACAGTGACTTGGCAGAATTTAAGTCATTGATTGACATGCATGACTAAATGAGTGACGCGTAGAACGTAATCATCTTCTTTTTTTGAAGTAACGTCGGTATTATAGAGGATTTCAGAATGTAATGTGACAACATACATTATCATGCGTAATTCTTGATCTGAGCATTTTGGAAACAGAATGTCAGAATTTAAATTTTGAAGTGAATGTGTGTCATTAATCAACTTTAGTTTAAAACAACCACTATTTCTACACGGCCCAATACTCACTTTATAAGAGAACATTTACTCTATATTACAACAATTACGCTATATTCAATGTCATACACAATACTAAACCAGTTCGACACTATGGTCTAGTTGTTACTGCCCTTGTCGTGTCTGTGACGTCCTCCGATTCTAAATATAATAAATACTTCCGTTTATTGGGTTACTTCCCTTAGGAAAATAAAAGAAAAATGAAACTAGTAGATTTCCTTATAAAATGGGAGATAAGTCTGTCGGGAAAGCCAACACTATCGCTACCGATAATTCGTTTATTTGGCTCTAGAAATCACACTATAACTAAAGGAAGAAAAGAAAATAGAATATTGTAAAGACGGCTGCGAATGTTGCTGGGGAGGGAGGGCCGAATAAGAACAAGAGGAGAGGGGGGAGGGGAGTTGGGAAACGGTGGAGAGGAAGAGACCAATGGGCAAAATGGGAAATAATCATATTATAACACGGATTCAGGGAAATGTGACTCTGGCATACTTAACGGAATAGTAAGAAATTTCTTTCGCGCGGTGATTGCCCTTGCTTGGGGGGGTTGATAAAATCAGGACTTGGCAATTTTTGTCAGTGGGAATCACTTCCTTCCTCTTTTTTTGTTTTCCTATGTGACGGAATGTCAAACTTTCTGAACAGTCATCCTGCTTAGGTCTAGGTCCTAGGTGGACCTTCTTTCATCTTTTATAGAAGTTTTCTCTTCAGATTGGTGCCCTAGGTTTCCTAACTTGGGTATTAGCTGGGAGATAGGTCAAATCTACCCGCATTGTTTTGTTATTGATTGAATGACAATTGAATAACTACTTCAGAAATTCAATTACCAGAGCCATTTGGTGATCGCGTGTCCACTCTTTACATTAACTATACTGATTCCGATTTACATCAAACTAATTCGTTTTAAATTAGCTGTCGAAATATTGACTATTCAGAAAGCGATAAAACATTTGACTTAGTTTTTTTTTATATGAACTGTTGAATTAGGCATTTTTAACGGCCTCCGAAATGGGAAAAGACGCTATTAGATTTGTGTGAAATGTTCGCCCGTCCGTCCGTTCTTCCCGTTTAGATCTCGTAAACTAGAAAAGATAGTAAAAATTCGACATAATAATATTTTAGACTTAGACCATTCAAAGTTCTGATGCAACGGCTACTTTTTTTTCTGAAAGCGAAAAATTTTATTTTTTAAATCACTTGTGTAAGCATTTTTTTCATAAAAAACACACCACTTTTACAACTATTCACTATTAATAGTAACAAACACTGTTAGCGAGGATATCCTTATACCCTACGATAAACAGATTTATGCAAACGGTTTTAGATTTTTTGTAAACAATTTTTTTTTATAAATTTATTGCTAAGTTATATAAGTTCTGTCATACTAATGACTTCATTAGCAAAAAAAAAAGTTACTATTTTTTTTATCAAAGAGAAAAAATGTATTTAAAATGCATATAATAAGTGGAACATAATTTAAAAGAAGAATTAATAAGTCGATCTTCATATCATCACGTTAACATAGGACATCGCACTATAGATTGTTATATTTTTATCAATGAGGCTTTGAATAAGAGATTGAACCTATACGAAAAAATCAGATCAATAAGATAATCATATGAAATCAGTTAGGCCAGGCTCACATACATCTAATTTCACCTTCACTTTTACCTGTCCCTTGGTCTGCTGGACCGTTGGGGCACCATACAATATCTTTCAACCTTCTAGATCCAATTGGAACAATAAATAATTGCACAGCTTTGCGTTTCCAGCTGGCCTAATTGGTAGCATCGTTCGCGCTAGCAGCTGACTGTGGCACGGGTTCAATACCCGGTTTGGGAGAAACATTTTATTATTTTTTTAATTTTTTCATTTTATCTTAACTTGTATAATTGATGTATTGTCGTTTTAAAAATGTATTTCTAATGCATATGTTAATTCCTTTTCCGTTTTTCCTTTAAACAACTAAAGAAGTTCAACAACAGGCGGCTGTAGAGCTTTATCATTGGACTTGAATATATTCAGGCTATCTTACAACTATAACATAAGATTGGGCTGGTTCCCTACTGGAAGAGCTCTTTACAGGCTGTGAACATGCGTGTGTATTGGCGGGTTATTTAACTCTTTCTCTCCGCAATTATTTTTCTCGTTCCCGATAGTATTATTCGTTTTGCTCATTTGTATTTCACTCTTCTTTCGTGATTTAACTTCAATAACTTTTTTGTTTCTTATCAGAAAATGTTTGATATTGAAGTATAGGAGAATGCATGTTGTTTTTTTTATACAACACAAATTAAAGTTTATAAATTCAAAAATCAATTCAGTTTAATGGGGGTCAAATCAAGGTTGGCATCGTCGATCAGAGAGAAAGAGTTTAGTTGTCGAGGTAATGTAGTTGTTTCTTTTCATTCCTCGGTTCCTACCACCGCACCCCCCACCATCTACTCACGCGCTGACGAATTGGCATCGAGTCCATGGCATTGCGTGCTCACCTTTAATCTGTGAAGATCTAATTGTGAGCCATGTTTTATCTTTCCCTCTCCCCGCCCCTTTCGGCGCATGTCTTCTGACACTCCGTGTTCAATTATTGCGTCATCGATCCATGAGTACCTGAGAGTACTCTCACAGCGATGTGCTTATTAAAACAAAAAGGAAATAGCGTAGAAAGAGTAATTAGAGACTAATGCGAGTTTGTATAATGGATTTATTGATTGAATCTAGTCGACTGACTTGATCAGAGGTTCCCCCTCCATTTCACGTGTTTTAAGGTAGCACTCCTTCAGGGGAACCAACATTTTATATTAGTAAAGCATAGAAGATGTATAAATAAAGTGTTTTTGTTTTGTTTTTGTTTTTATATGTTTCGGATGTTTCTTGAGAATTAAATGTTGTTACATCTTTGCCTAAACCTTCAGCAGAAGGCAGGAAATGGCGGCCGGCAGGGTTTAAAACTAGGACCATCGAGACAACAGATCAGAGCGCATACCACGCAACCAGACAGCCATCCGTGATCAAGTGGTTGATTGCTTGGCTGCTGAATCAATGGCTCTCAATTCTTTGATTTCTTATTGGAAAATAATAAATACTTGCTAAGATCCATGAAGCTAAATTAAAATTTATTTTATTGCTTAACTTGTCGCTAGATACCCACGTTATATCTTAGCAACAGAAAGCACATTTATTTTGTCCAGACAGAAGACGTACTTTAATCTGTATTTAAAATGCATCAATGAAACCTTGCCAGACATTTAGATTTCTTAATTCACTAATCAGAAAGAACTAAAAAAGTCTAACCTAATTAACGGAACTAACAATTCGTTTTGATAGCATACGTCAGCGTATTTATTTATATTTGTGTTCTGGGTAACCAAGTTAGATTTGAATCAATATCTCAAGTTTTTTTTTAGATTAAGACTTAGGTCCCCCGCCTCGCGCCGTTTGGCGTACAGGGCGGCAGGTTCTCTCCAGAGCTCGGTCATAGACGATTTGTACAACCTCTTCCCAGCTGGTGCACACGATTTAAGGTCTTCTAAGAAGGTGTGACGCACTCTTATACGCAGACGTCCTTGTTTTCACTTTCCTCTTTTCGGCTTCCATGTTAAGGCTGACCTTGGTAAAGGAATGTCCCGCGAATCTTTTACGGTTTTAAGTCACCATTTCATTCAGGGGACCAGCGTGCTTGCGAGAAAGAACATCTCTATTGATGACATGATCTCGGTATGTTATTACAAGAATCCATCTCCTACAGGTCTGCCGAGTCACGTTTAGTTTCTTTTCGGAGCCTTTGTATAAATTTCAAGTCCATCAAAGGTAGGTGGACTTTGGGACGTTGATTGTCTTGAAGTCCTGGATCTTAGTCTCAGATTGATTGATTGGGATGCCCAGATAATTTGTTTTTTTTTAAAGACGGACCCTGCTTTCCCTATAAATTTAAATTGGATTAATTCAATACCATTACAGACATTCTACGTCATTCAATTTAAAAACATGTTTCCTATTTCGTTGTAAAATGTAACCCTAAAAACTATCAAACAAATTGTAAGTGGAAAAGTCATCGCTGTCAATGTCGAGTCGCTCTCTGCACATTGAGATTGACATGTTCATTGAACTGTGATGGCATAGGAAATGTGTCCTGTTAGAGTTGTCATCAAGAAGCTTAAGATTTATGATGGATACAATGAAAGTATACAAAAAAAGCGTGTAAAAGTTAACATTTCATTGGGGGGGGGGGAAATTCATTACAAATTACAACACGGAACTTTTTCTCATTACATCTAAGGAGTCCTAAGGGATGGTGTCAGCAGTGGCGAGTGTCAGCCCTGGAGTGTGTCAGCCCTGGAGTGTGTCAGCCTCATCGAAATGTCGAATGTGATTTTCGGATACCAAGATAACAATTACGATGTATACATTCATAATTAAACTTACAATCACTATTATTTATAACAAACACTTTCAGGCTCAGTTAGGGGCTTGAACAAAGTAAGAGGCCCTAGGCTATATCTTGAGTGACCTCCTATTGGTAAATAATGCACTGATTATATTCCCTTTCCTTACCCACACCCTCCACCCAGCCACTACATCCATGATTGAACTATATAAGTGCGTTGTACTTTGTTTTGAGTTAAACTAGCGCTTCACATTTCCCTTTAGTTTTTCCAGAAAAAAAAAGCCGGTCCTAATTTGGTCTATTTCTCATGAAACTCTTACATCAATGGCTCAGTGCAGATCCCAGTCTGGGGGGGTGGGGGGAGTGTTGCCTCCCCAGTCAGGTCTATTTGACTGATCGCTTACCAGCCCATCCTTGTCATTAGGAAACTGGATACGGGCCACGATACACTAGCCACTCGCTGCTGTTGAGTGTTTGCTTTTCCATTGTCAGCAGGTCCTCCAATCTCGCGAGGATTTCAGTTGGTCAACACAAAGACGAACAATACGGGTGGGGGGGGGGGAGAAAAAAAAGAAAAACTGATATAAAGATGTCTTTGTTTGAACGTTAAAAAAAAATTAATCAGATTTTTGTTGATACTTATCCTTATGTCTACTATATCCACACTTTGATAATATAAGATAATATAAGCATCTGATCTTATCTTATATAATACAGACGTTACTTCAAAAAATAAGATGATTACGTCCTACAATGATGAAAGCGATGCCTATGCAGATGTTTTGTTATAACAAGCTATCTCAGAATGCATTGCAATTAGGATTATAGTTAAAACTTTAAAATGTTTCTTTCAATAAGAAAATTAGATATGTATTTATATGACACAAATTCCGATTTCTATCAATTACAAAAAATGCATCAGGAATGTTATATTTCAGTTCATTCAACGTCGCCCATTTACAAGCTATCCCGACACGATCAACATCTAAGTTTTTGGATACGACTGAGACAACATATGTCCCGTAAGCTGACCAGTGAAATCGGCTCTTCTGGAGTGTCACCAGAGATATGTCACCAGAGATGTGTCACCCGAACCAGAGATGTGTCACCAGAGCTGTGTCACCAGAGCTGTTTCACCAAAGATGTGTCACCAGAGATGTGTCACCAGAGATGTGTCACCAGAGATGTGTCACCAGAGATGTTTCACCAGAGATGTGTCACCAGAGATGTGTCACCAGAGATGTGTCACCAGAGATGTTTCACCAGAGATGTGTCACCAGAGATAAGTCACCAGAGATGTTTCACCAGAGATGTGTCACCAGAGATGTGTCACCAGAGATGTTTCACCAGAGATGTTTCACCAGAGATGTGTCACCAGAGATGTGTCACCAGAGCTGTGTCACCAGAGCTGTTTCACCAAAGATATGTCACCAGAGGTGTGTCGCCAGAGATGTTTCACCAGAGATGTGTCACCAGAGATGTGTCACCAGAGATGTGTCACCAGAGATGTGTCACCCGAACCAGAGATGTGTCAACAGAGATGTGTCACCAGAGCTGTGTCACTAGAGCTGTTTCACCAAAGATGTTTCACCAGAGATGTGTCACCAGAGATGTGTCACCAGAGATGTTTCACCAGAGATGTGTCACCAGAGATGTGTCACCAGAGATGTGTCACCATAGTTGTGTCACCAGAGATGTGTCACCAGAGATGTTTCACCAGAGATGTGTCACCAGAGATGTGTCACCAGAGATGTGTCACCAGAGATGTTTCACCAGAGATGTGTCACCAGAGATGTGTCACCAGAGATGTGTCACCAGAGCTGTGTCACCAGAGCTGTTTCACCAAAGATGTGTCACCAGAGATGTGTCACCAGAGATGTTTCACCAGAGATGTGTCACCAGAGATGTGTCACCAGAGATGTGTCACCAGAGATGTGTCACCCGAACCAGAGATGTGTCACCAGAGCTGTTTCACCAAAGATGTTTCACCAGAGATGTGTCACCAGAGATGTGTCACCAGAGATGTGTCACCAAAGATGTGTCACCAGAGATGTGTCACCAGATATGTTTCACCAGAGATGTGTCACCAGAGATGTGTCACCCGAACCAGAGATGTGTCACCAGAGATGTTTCACCAGAGATGTGTCACCAGAGATGTGTCACCAGAGATGTTTCACCAGAGATGTGTCACCAGAGATGTGTCACCAGAGATGTGTCACCAGAGCTGTGTCACCAGAGCTGTTTCACCAAAGATGTGTCACCAGAGATGTGTCACCAGAGATGTTTCACCAGAGATGTGTCACCAGAGATGTGTCACCAGAGATGTGTCACCAGAGATGTGTCACCCGAACCAGAGATGTGTAACCAGAGCTGTGTCACCAGATCTGTGTCACCAGAGCTGTTTCACCAAAGATGTGTCACCAGAGATGTGTCACCAGAGATGTGTCACCAGAGATGTGTCACCAGAGATGTTTCACCAGAGATGTGTCACCAGAGATGTTTCACCAGAGATGTGTCACCAGAGATGTGTCACCAGAGATGTGTCACCAGAGATGTGTCACCAGAGATGTGTCACCAGAGATGTTTCACCAGAGATGTGTCACCAGAGATGTGTCACCAGAGATATAAGCTGTGTAAACAAAACCACAAAGCCTGTATAAAGGAAACATCTGTACATTTATAGCCATGTCTACCAATACAATCATATTTATTTCCCTTAATCAATATCGAGCTAAATTAACTAATTACCATTAATTGATTGATTAATTAGTTTTTTTTATTCACGCTTTGTAATTCACAATAAATAAGTGTGCATAGTTTTAACTTGATCTGAGAATAAGAAATAACGTGTATAAAATTTGACTTGGACAGACAGAAAGACAGACAGACAGAGAGAGTTGATATAAGCTTTGTAAAAAGAAATCCATTGGTGTCAGAAGATGTGAATGTGGTGGACATTCAATGTAGTCCAGATTTCCAAACCAAAAATAATGTAACAGTAGCCTTCCTTTTGGTCATCCTGTACACTATAGAAGACATTCGCAGAGGGGTATGACAAGATAGCGACTGCAGTGTTCCTCAACATGTGTATGTGTGTGTTTACTAGGTCATGATGAGGAAAGGGAGTAATTATTTTTGACCTTGGAGAGTGATGAAATCTGGACAGGGTCTGTCATAATTTATGTCAAGGAACTTCAGATGATCTAGAGACATGAAAGACAGACATACGTGTTTTTGTTGTGAGTTAGATCTTGTTTAAATATCATTTCAGATCATTATTACTAGAAGTTGAATCTGCAATATTGTATTAAAAGCTACATTGCGTTTTAGTTCACAAGAGAACTTTGCTAAAGTTGTTGAAAGTATATTTATTAAAATTATAATTCTCCTACATTCGTTTAGCTGCACTAGCTGTTTGGAGATACAAGCCAATGATCGATTATCAACACTCTAGAAAAAAAAAAGCAAAAGTGGATTTAGTATGAAGTCACTTTCAGTGTGGTCCTCACCATCACTCGCTCATGGCTGCCTTGTCGTGTGGTATGCGGCAGTACCAGATTTGGGAAAGGGCACAAGAGAGGGGGGCCCGTACAACAGAGATTAAACTATTATATACATATGGACGGATCATCAACTTTTAAATAGTTTTCTTTTAGAGTTTGAGTTTTGAGTTTTTTGGCACATCGGCACAAATTAGGCCATGTCGTGGCCATAATCCTTCGGTGTGTACTCCTGTAATATAATTTATTTTGCATTTCGACAATACTTTAAATCTTACGGTAACAGTCTCGTGGTTAGGGATTATTGGCTTTTAGCAGCTCCGGATCTACGGTAGTAAATCAATTAAGGGTCTTACCCTCCACAATCAGGGGCGTAGCTATGGATTTGGGGCCCGGAGGTATTGACCTCTTTGGGGGCCCCTTGCATTTTAACAATCGACGTCATGGCATGAGATAATGTACTTAATAAATTTATAATCCTACATTCAAATTGTTACAGTATATCAGTAAAATTAACAAGAAATAATAATCATTAAGACTCTTTTAATGAATAATACTGTTGTTTATATGCAAATAATTCATATCAATTCATATCACTTCACGTCGTGCATTCTGTGCAGCATAGACATCTATAACATCATCTACATCGATACTGTCTAGTATTTGTGACTTCACTGACATTAATGCCATGCTAAGCCTTTCTTGCGTCATTGTGCTCCTGAGATAGTTTTTGATTAGCTTGAGCTTTAAGAATGATCTCTCACATGACGTAGTGTAAGTGGCCTGAGTTAGCGGTATTCGGATGGAGATTGCAAGGTTTGAGCACACATTATTGCCATATGAAGTCAGCTTCCTCAATATGTCAATTGGTGATTGTGGCACTGGTTTGTTGATGAAAAGTGCTCGTGCATCAATGACATCATTGAACAAGCGTTTAGCCTTTATTTCATCAAACAGGAAAAAGTAACACAGTTTTTCATCTGAGTGTCATCTTCCATAGACTCCAAGAGGTGTCCACATGGTTTTCCAGCCATATGAAGTCTGTCAATCACTTCTGTCGCAACACGTTTGAATTGCAGTTCTATTGACAGTTCTACATTAGAACTCAACTTCCCATCAAGTATTTTCTTTTTTCTGGCTGTTTTGATTACAGAAAATCCATAGCATTTACTACCTTCTTTTGCCCTTTCGATGGATTGGCTGATCAGTTTCGTCTGTTTCACATCATTTGCAGAAAGCATGAAAGGGTTTTAATTTCTTCAACAGCTTCCCTATGTGCAGTCCAGACGTTTGTAGTTTCTTCTGAACTATATTGGCAAAGGAGATTTGACCAGAATTCCATATATGCACACAAAAAATCATAATTTTCCACTCCATGAAGAAGATTCAGTGCACTGTTCGTCTTTGTTTTGGAAAAATAAGCTACCCTGTAACAGAATTTTTGCTCGCAGTTCCTCGGATAAAATTCAAGGCTGAATATATCCAAAGTCTTTGTACTTAATTACAGCTTCTTCCACTTCTGGAGAAAGTGATTTTGGAAGACCATCACTTGACTCATCATCTGTATCAATTACTTCAGATGTTTTCTCTGACTGTGATAAAAGGGTATTCCATTTGAGTCTCTTCAGCACAACTTCTCTCATCAAGAAACATTTTCACTTCTTCGACTGCTGTATCTTTGTATGAATCCTCTGATAAATACTTGTATTTGACACGTTCATGGTCTCCTTTGTTTTCAGATCTCTTATAAGGTTTCTTCTAAGATGATAAGGATGATGAAATAAACTACCCTACATACCAAGTTACTTCCTGAGAGTAACACGGCACTAGTCAGCGCTATGGAAGTTACTCATTGAATTTGAAAGTAACCTCGCATCACGGAAAGAGTTAATACTCTGTGTGGAATACATACAACAGGATCACTAGCTTATTTAACGACGTGAAAAGCAAGATTACATGACAGTGACGTAATATTTAATTTATTTAAAAACAAATTTTGGACACTCATTTGGGGGTCCACCTCAAGTAGGGGCCCGGAGGACTTTCAAATTCTCCACCACCCTCCCCCACCCTAGCTACGCCACTGTCCACAATCTCCAAATTATACATTTTTTAAACTGCAATAGGCATAATAAATGTTGTTTTTGAACGAAGGAAACTAAGATGAAAATGACAAGTTATTCAATCGAAAACATGACAAGCTTTTACTTCTATTAGTACTAATACGTAGATTTGTATTCAAGCTTGCAAATAAATGTAGAGGCCTCCACCAAAATAGTGCTCCGTGGCCTCCACTTACCTAGATCCGGCCCTGGGTATACCATTAGGACGTCATGACGATTGTTCCAAATTCTGCCTAAAATATTTTGGCTTGGACGTGGGTTCATGTCTGGAGGAACTAACGATACTTATAAAATAAAAGTAATGACTTATGGAATCCAATTATCAAGTAATTTATGTATAACATACAAGTCATGTTCTCTTCGCTGCATGTATATGAGTATGCGTGGCTGCATGCGCTAATGGAACTTTGTTGTGTTTTTGTGTTCACTTCTATGTCTTCACATCAAAAGTTACTGTTTGTATGTTCACTTCTATGTCTTCACATCAAAGTTACTGTTTGTATGTTCACTTCTATGTCTTCACATCAAAGTTACTGTTTGTTTGTATTTGTATGTCATTGTGTACTTAGTAATTCTGATTGAAATAAATAAAATACCAACCTTCTGTGGCATTTAAAAAAAAAGTTTCCCATTTGAAATGTTGCGTGTTTGGTAAACATTAAGATTTAATGAGTTTGATTTTAGTATTAGATAAATGTGCTCACGTTGTTGTAGGTTAAAAGAGAGAAAAAAAATATTTTAAATTTATTGCCTACAAAAAAATATCCTGTCCGATGGCCGAGGGTATCGAACTTCACGGTACAGGAAAATGATCTTTCACTGGGAGAATCTAAAAACGGTGAAACAGCTCTTTGTACTGGAGGCAGCAAAGGTATCGATTCCAATGATTAAAAAAGTGAGCATCGATTCTTTCAAAGTTCATTTAGAAAATGACTTTTAGAAACATGTTTTGTTTTTAGATATTCGCTAAGTAGATACCGAGATATTTGTTCCTATCGTTTATTTTATCTGGATATAATTTTATCACGTCGTTGAATAGATTTAAAGTCAACATTTATAATATTTTGGTAGATTTAAGCGAAAAAAAATTTCAATCACATTCTATACATCGTCCTTTTTTTGTTGTGAATGGGATCGATTCTATAAAAAAAATGTTTGGGATCGCCCAGCACCAGGTCTTTTGTGTTGATTTTCGCGAAAGAGCACTTACCCGACGATCAGACGATTAACTCAACAAACTCTTGCACGTCAGAATGAGTACAAATATTTCACATGCAAATTGGGTTAGATTGACCTGCGCTTTTTAATGGCACAGAACGTGCCGTTCAGATCTGCAAATGACTGTTTGATGTTCCTCCATGTTTGTCCTTCTAGGATGGATTTTTTTTGGGCTTCACACATAGGCAGTAATGGCTAATGACTTTTTTTTTTGGTAATATTTAGTGAAAGCTGAGAATCAGCATGTTGAGTGATTTTACTTATAAAAGGGTGACAGAACTATGTAAGAATGATGCAATATTTAATCGTTAATTGCTGTTTTAAATGTAAACCTCTCACTGTTTGAGTTTGTTTAAAGTTTGTCTGCTGTTTGTTACACATTCTGATTTAGTCACAACTGAAATTGTACACATAGTGCCGGATTTAACTATGTGGAGAAGCCCGGAGGAGGCACTGGGCTGGGTTTTTGTGGCGGTCTCTACCTTCTTCAGGTTTTTATATAAATGCACTTGATAATATTCAAAGTAAATTAAAGTTCCCCTTTCAGTCCATGCGATCTATAGGGCAGATGTTACACTTACTATCACAAAAAAAAACAAGAAAAAGTAATCAAGCAAAATATTATCACAAAACAGTGAGACGCACCGAGCGACCTTGACATTCAGCTTGGGAGCAAAGTGTGGAGGCAAATGAAGCCTTAGGGCGATTTATGGGAACCAGCAGTGGTCATCTCAGAAGCGGAGAGCCCAAAATCTACTGGGTAAAAACACCGAATGGGATATAACATACCGAAGAGAAAGAAGAATGTACTAGACACACTAAAACAACATGAGCTTGAATAAACACAATGATTTTATTCGTCTCTATTTATGTTCTTTACTCCAGCCACTTGTGCTCTCAACTGACCTCCTTTTACACACAGTCCTGACACACTGCTGTTCACTCAACCATGTACACTCAAGGTCCACTGGTCATTTCATACACAGGCACACACACTGCACTACCAGCCACTCAAAACACACTTACTATCACAATCTGTTTCTTTGGTCAACGATAATATTAATAAATCCAAATGCATGTCAAATATGTAAAGTAAAACAATAGATTACTTTGGTGTTTCCGGTGTCCAGACTATGGAAGCATTAATTTGTTTAAATTTTAAATAGATAAATAATAATTTTATCGCATTTCTTTTAAGCACCTTAGAATCTAATTTCTAAGCACTTTCACTTTAAACACAAAGTAACCTGTATATGTTTAGTTGGCAGTAGTGCTCTTTCAATAAGGCGACCTTGACATTGGTTTTTTGGTCTAATTATTTCAGAATCTCTCATGATCTTCATTTTACTTCCTCAAGTCGCTCTTTCATCTTTCTCGCTCTTCCTCCTGTATTTTATTGTTCAAAAAGTAAATGCCATCAAAGTTCTGATTTCTTTGATTAACTTCGTTGTGACAATCCACTATATTTGACTACAGTTTTTGACAAATATCATGTATAAGTATTTCTTATATAGTTATGCTCTTCTGGGGTAAAGTCAACTGAAATCTGTTTTTATCAAGATTTCTCCGTTACAAAAATGTTCTTAACTTTTTAAATTATTATAAAGTCTGCGATTCATATCGTGTGATTGTCAAAAGAGTTGAGCAAAATGCTCTTCGAAATCTAGGCGTGTAAGCTTCATTGAACAAACCGTTCTGTCTGGAAGAGATCCAAGTCAATGTCTATATAAGACATTGCTATTTTCGATGTATCTGGCACTCCGGGCGCAGGGTCTAGTATACAAAGGCCACCAAGCAGCTTTCTCCAGAAATCTCGTTTCTGGGCAAGTGTCTCCAACAGTGCCAATGTCCATCTCCTTGGCGCCATGTATTTCTACGCCGACCCCATCTTCCTCTCTCGTTAGGGGTTCCAGGTGTGGCCTATCCATTACTTTCAAAGACTCCATTGCCGTCATTAGGTCTCCTTAATTAGCTATTCACAATAATTGTTGCCCCCCCCCCCCAGCTATGACTTAAACAGCCATGCTTGATTAAGTCTATATTAATATCCCCCCTCACTTTAGCACTCAATTTGTTTCTTATATTTAATGTGATCACCTGCATCACACACCCCTTCCCCCCATCCCTTATTACTCCTTTAACGTTACTGACCTGGATAGTGTACTTCTGTTCCGTTGTTTTTTGTTTTTTTTTTGGGGGGGGGGGGGTTGTTTTATTTAGCTCAAAGCATTCTTTTCTTTTCTTTTTTTTTTCATCTGGGATTTATGAATTATTTACAAACTTACACAAAGTCATGGAGGCTGCCTACACTGCCTCACTCTAAACACCAATGTTCGTAACAAGTGGTGCTCAATCTATACATCCAACGCACTATACCTGGCTTCGTCAATTTTCATACCTCACGCGATATGAAATATAATATCTCTTGAAATATGCAGACTAACATATTTTATTTTTGACTGTAAAATAACGTTTTATTTGGTTTAGAGCCAAAGGATAACGCATAATTTAGAAACACATTTTTTTTTGTAAAATAAAATCTTTCAATCAGCTTTTTTTGTTGTTGTCCCGGTCTGATTTGCAAAGCAATTAAGATAATGATTTACAACGGTTCCATGTTAAATGAACGACTATAATATTTAAAAAAAATTTGTTCGTAAAAAGTTCCCACTTTTTTAAAAGTTGAGAGAGTTTCTTTTGTACACAAACTATAAAGAAAAACATTTTTTTCTGAGTATACTTCCTAGCATGGGCGTAGCCAGGGGGGTGGGTTTGGGGTTCAAACCCCCCCCCCCCCGAAATGAAATCCCCTCTGGGGGGGGGGCAGACGGACTTTAGTGACATGATTTTTTGCTTTGATTTTCTTTATTTTAGGTGAGATTTTAATACTAAACCATCACTTGCCCCAGCACAGCTAAAGGGGTTAAGAGTTTAAAACCCCTACCATAGGGTTTTGAGTTTGAAACCCCCTGACTAGGGGTTTTGAGTTTAAAACCCCCTACCACTGGGGGTGGGGGGGAAGACGCACTTTAGTGACATGTTTTTTTGCTTTGATTTTCTTTATTTTAGGTGAGATTTTAATACTAAACCATCACTTGCCCCAGCACAGCTAAAGGGGTTTAGAGTTTAAAACCCCTACCAGGGGGTTTTGAGTTTAAAACCCCTAACAGGGGGTTTTGAGTTTAAAACCCCCTACCAGGGGTTTTGAGTTTGAAACCCCCCTACAAGGTTTTTTTGCAGTTAAATCCCCCTCTTCTATAAAACAAAACACACAAAAAATGCAAACGACTATCCCCAAATTCCAAGTGCATAGTTAAGGAAGATTTTGATTTTAAAACCCCCTCCAAAATTTAAAACCCCCTCTTCAATATGAAAAGAAAGCAAATTATGCACTCAAAATGTTATGAGCGTGGCTAAATGAGTTTTGACTCAGTTTTAAGTTTAAACTCCCCTCCAGTGGAGTTTGAAGCAAAAAATACATCTTCAAAAAAAAAAAAAAAAGAAAAGCAAATTACACACTCTAAAATCTAAGAGCGTAGCCATATGGGTTTTGAGTTTAAACCCCCCCCCCCGCCAGCGGGGTTTGAAGTTAAAAAATACATCTTCAATGTAAAAAAAAAAAGCAAAAAACGCACTAAAATGCTATGAGCGTTGCCAAAAGGGGTTTTGAGTTCATATTCCTCTTCACAAGATTTTGATGCTAAAAAAATACCTCTTCAATATAAAAAAAAACGCAAATTACACACTAAAATTATTTGAGCGTAGCCAAGCGAATTGGGGGTTTTGAGTTTAAACTCCTTTCCTCCAGGTGGTTTTGAGTTTAAAATCCCCCTACAGAGCGTTTTGAGGTGGAAAACCTCTATCTTCAATATTACTCTAAAGCAAACTACAGTTACCAAATTCTATGATCGTAGCTAAATGGGGTTTTGAATTTAAAAAACAACAACAAAGTCCTGAGATTTTTAGTTTAAAACCTCTAACAGATGATTTTGACGATAAAACTTCACTTTTCGATATAAAATCTAAAGCAAACTACAGTCACCCAATTCCAAGAGCGTATCCAAGAGAGATTACACCTTTCTACCAGTGGCGGGGCTCCATTAATAATGTGCAGTGAATAGTCATCTGCCGAAATTGAAAAACACTAAATGTGGCTCAACAAAGATGGCTAAGAGAGATTTTAGGAGTCAGTTATAGAGATCGGGTTTAAATCAAGGAAATCCTATGCCGAACTGGGAGTCGACTCCTTAGAAAAATTGTGACAGAGCGTTGCATGAGGTTTGCGGGACATGTTCTCCGACTAAATAAATTACGCATAATAAGAGTTGCAATGACATCCTAGTACAACTTGGCGCCACACATTCATGGAGGTCCTCGGAGCAGGTGGGAAGAGGCTTCAGAAATTACCAGTGACAGATTTTTGTGGAAACGGCGCGGCAGGGTCTTAGTTAGTAAAAATAGCACATACATTTTTGAAATAAGACTTTTTAATAGCAGGAAAATGCACTGTAGATACCTCAGAATATGCATTTTGTTGGCATTCTATGCCAGAAATAGTGCTTGGCGGCGGGGCTCTGCCCCGCACTAGGGTGAGCTCCTAGAGCTCCCCCAGAGCCCCTTGCAGGCAATGGCAGGGAGTCAACAATTTTTTCACTAACTACAGGAAGAACCTATTCTAGGGCACAATAAACGTGTTCCAAAGGATTGAAGGGTCAGAATGTAATAAAGATTATGAACACACACACACATACATATATACAAATATTTTTTTTCGCGAGGGGGGGGGCGGGGGGGGGGGTAGAAAAAAATTCCCCCCTAAACCCCCCCCCCCCGAAAAAAAATCCTGGCTACGCCCATGCTTCCTAGTATTAACTTTTCTATATTTAGAGCCACCAATATTTCATGCTTATTAAACTGGTTTACATTTATAGCAGGCATCATTTTATTATACAAAATACAGAGTTTAGTTTCAAAGAGATTGTAATTACCACATATACGTCTTAATTTGGTCGAATATGTTCATTAGAGACTTCAAGTAAGTCATTTTTATTTTGGCTGATTCAGGCAACCCATTCCATGGTATAATAGTATTAAAGAAGGAAGGGTAAATGCGAGTAATTGTCATAGTATACGTTCTGTCACAAATGTCCGTCTTTACTAGATGATATCTTTGGTTGAGTAGAGCAACCATTGCTATGTTCTGTCTTTATAAACTGTTCGGTGTTTAGAGCAACCACCGCTATGTTCTGTCACAATAAACTGTTCGGTGTTTAGAGCTATCACCGCTATGTTCTGTCACAATAAACTGTTCGGTATTTAGAGCTACCACCGCTATGTTTATCTTTATAAACTGTTTGTTATTTAGAGCAACCACCGCTATGTTTATCTTTATAAAATGTTAGGTATTTATAGCAACCACCGCTATGTTTATCTTTATAAAATGTTTGGTATTTAGAGCAACCACCGCTATGTTCTCACTTTATAAACTGTTCTTATTTAGAGCAACAAGTTGGTAGGTTCTCTCCCCTTTCTCGGCTTTAACATTATATTTCCACGCTCTACCTGGCCAATGTAATAGGACTGATTGCCACTCCAAACACAATAGCCAAACAACGGTTGAAAGATCAATAGTTTAATATTGTTTTCAAGTTTTTCTGTTTATTTCGAAAGTTGATTTGTACTGGTCGATTGACCGGAAGCTATGAATGTACGGTGCTGCGTGGTTCTAATACCCTACGATGCCATGCATAGTTTATGAATAGCGGAGAAACATGAGTCGATTAGGTCGTACACTAAAAAAAACAACATGGGCATTCAGACGAAATGGGCCACGCATGTGTAAAGTGTTGTTTTTTTTTTTTTAACTTTACACTAAGGTCAACCCAAAACTTTTTAAAATATAGATTGTTTCCAAAAGTAGCATATTTTGAGAAAAAAACTAAAGAAAACATTGTAAGTTAGGGAGACATCGAGATTTAAAACGCGTTTTGGTTGAAATCAAATGTTCTTTTAAAAAAGAGTTGTAACTTGTTTTTTGTCGACATAGCTTTTCATTCTATTTGTCTTTTATTAATCACTCTGTCTGTTTGTCTGTCTGTCAGTCTGATACAAATTTTGTACACGTTTGTTTCTCCCACTTCCCATTCTCGATCAAGTTAAACTTGTGCACAATTACTCTTAGTCGAAGTCAATAATTAATAAAAAATAATAAATAACCATTTTATCAATTAGTGGTAATTAATGTAATTAATTAATTATGTATTGAATTATGTATAGCAGTGATTTCGCGGTTCTTATATTTGTTTTTTCGAAAAAGTATTTTTACATTTTGCTTATTTTAATTTGCTTTTGTTAATTGAATTGTTCAAGCTATCGTGTGGCTCAGTGCAGATGTTCCAGACCCTTTAGTGGTTTACAAACTGTCTTTAGGTGCTCAGTCAACATAACTCATTCTCGAGTCGGGATTCAAAGTCGATACTCCTTGGTAGGTAGCAAAGTGTTGTATACCACTCAACCACACATCCTTTTATCATTTATCCTCTTTCTGTCTCTGTCTCTCATTCCGACTCTGTGTGGTTGTCAATCTTGTCTCTCTCATGACAAGATCAACGTCTAATCAATCTTTCGACTCAGGACCAGACAGTACAGAATGAGACAACATATGTACCGGCAGCTCAAAATCGGAACCAGTGAAATCTGCCCATGTGGAGTGTGACCAGAGAATGCTGACCATGTCCTTCAAAACTGCATTCTTTACCATGAGGCCCGTCCAAGACACTGAACCCAAACACCCCAATAGAAAGAAAACTATATAGAGCGCTCTCTGATTTAGAAACCACTGCGCAGTTCAGCTCATCTATTGGTCTAGTCAACTGAACACTCCAGCATATAAATGAGAACGAGGAAGAAGAAGAGTCTCTTATTTCTCTGTCCTTGTCTCTTAGTCTTTCTCTCTCTAAATAAGAGAGGCTTACAAGCATGCTGTGAAGCCTGTAGAAGCATACATGTAGAGTTAGACATGGAGGTAACCTCAAATTTAATAAATGTATATCCGCAAACGATTAAAGGTATTGTAGAGAGCTAAAATAACACAACTTAAAAAAAATTATTATAAGAGTATAATACAGTCGATCCTGTTACTCGGACGGCATAGGGACTTGATCGTTTTGATCCTAATAACCGGTTGATCCGATTAACCACATTTGACTTTATAATAAATAGTAATGTTGCGTCAGCTATATGCAATGAGCACAAATAGTATAATAGTTATTGGTTGGTTCGAATAGAAAGTCTTTGAAATAAGTTACATTTTGTAAGGGCGTCATGCAAGACGTACAGGCTGGACCAAGATACGAACATATGTCATAGCACGGCACAAAGATACAAACATATGTCATAGCACGGCACAAAGATACAAACATATGTCATAGTACGGCACAAAGATACAAACATATGCCATAGCACGGCACAAAGATACAAACATATGCCATAGCACGGCACAAAGATACACACATATGTCATAGCACGGCACAAAGATACAAACATATGCCATAGCACGGCACAAGGATACAAACATATGCCATAGCACGGCACAAAGATACAAACATATGTCATAGCACGGCACTAAGATACAAACATATGCCATAGCACGGCACAAAGATACAAACATATGCCATAGCACGGCACAAAGATGAAAACATATGTCATAGCACGGCACAAAGATACAAACATATGCCATAGCACGGCACAAGGATACAAACATATGACATAGCACAGCACAAAGATACAAACATATGCCATAGCACGGCACAAAGATGAAAACATATGCCATAGCACGGCACAAAGATACAAACATATGCCATAGCACGGCACAAGGATACAAACATATGCCATAGCACAGCACAAAGATACAAACATATGCCATAGCACGGCACAAAGATGAAAACATATGCCATAGCACGGCACAAAGATACAAACATATGCCATAGCACAGCACAAAGATACAAACATATGCCATATCACGGCACAAGGATACAAACATATGCCATAGCACGGCACAAACATACAAACATATGCCATAGCACGGCACAAAGATACAAACATATGCCATATCACGGCACAAAGATACAAACATATGTCATATCACGGCACAAGGATACAAACATATTCCATAGCACGGCACATGGATACAAACATATGCCATAGCACGGCACAAGGATACAAACATATGCCATAGCACAGCACAAAGATACAAACATATGCCATAGCATGGCACAAGGATACAAACATATGCCATAGCAAGGCACAAGGATACAAACATATGCCATATCACGGCACAAAGATACAAACATCTGTCATATCACGGCACAAGGATACAAACATATGCCATAGCACGGCACAAGGATACAAACATATGCCATAGCACGGCACAAGGATACAAACATATGCCATAGCACGGCACAAGGATACAAACATATGCCATAGCACGGCACAAAGATACAAACATATGCCATATCACGGCACAAAGATACAAACATATGCCATAACACGGCACAAAGATACAAACATATGCCATAGCACGGCACAAGGATACAAACATATGCCATATCACGGCACAAGGATACAAACATATGCCATAGTACGGCACAAGGATACAAACATATGCCATAGCATGGGACAAGGATACAAACATATGCCATAGCAAGGCACAAGGATACAAACATATGCCATATCACGGCACAAAGATACAAACATCTGTCATATCACGGCACAAGGATACAAACATATGCCATAGCACGGCACAAGGATACAAACATATGCCATAGCACGGCACAAGGATACAAACATATGCCATAGCACGGCACAAGGATACAAACATATGCCATAGCACGGCACAAGGATACAAACATATGCCATATCACAGCACAAAGATACAAACATATGCCATAGCACGGCACAAAGATACAAACATATGCCATAGCACGGCACAAAGATACAAACATATGCCATATAACGGCACAAGGATACAAACATATGCCATATCACGGCACAAAGATACAAACATATGCCCTATCACGGCACAAGGACACAAACATATGCCATATCACGGCACAAGGATACAAACATATGCCATAGCACGGCAAAGGATACAAACATATACCATAGCAAGGCACAAGGATACAAACATATGCCATAGTACGGCACAAAGATACAAACATATGCCATAGCACAGCACATAGATACAAACATATGCCATAGCACGGCACAAAGATACAAACAGATGCCATAGCACGGCACAAAGATGAAAACATATGCCATAGCACGGCACAAAGATGAAAACTCATGCCATAGCACGGCACAAAGATACAAACATATGCCATAGCACGGCACAAAGATACAAACATATGCCATAGCACGTCACAAAGATACAAACATATGCCATAGCAAGGCACATAGATACATACATATGCCATAGCACGCCACAAAGATACAAACATATGCCATATCACGGCACAAGGATACAACATATGCCATATCACGGCACAAGGATACAAACATATGCCATAGCACGGCACAAAGATACAAACATATTCCATAGCACGGCACAAAGATACAAACATATGCCATAGCACGGCACAAACATACAAATATATGCCATGCCACAGCACGGCACAAGGATACAAACATATGCCATAGCACTGCACAAAGATACAAACATATGCCATAGCACGGCACAAAGATGAAAACATATGCCATAGCACGGCACAAAGATACAAACATATGCCATAGCACGGCACAAAGATGAAAACATATGACATAGCACGGCACAAAGATACAAACATATGCCATAGCACGGCACAAAGATGAAAACATATGTCATAGCACGGCACAAAGATACAAACATATGCCATAGCACGGCACAAGGATACAAACATATGCCATAGCACCGCACAAAGATACAAACATATGCCATAGCACGGCACAAAGATGAAAACATATGCCATAGCACGGCACAAAGATACAAACATATGCCATAGCACGGCACAAGGATACAAACATATGCCATAGCACAGCACAAAGATACAAACATATGCCATAGCACGGCACAAAGATGAAAACATATGCCATAGCACGGCACAAAGATACAAACATATGCCATAGCACGGCACAAAGATACAAACAGATGCCATAGCACAGCACAAAGATACACACATATGTCATATCACGGCACAAGGATACAAACATATGCCATATCACGGCACAAGGATACAAACATATGCCATAGCACGGCACAAAGATACAAACATATGTCATATCACGGTACAAAGATACAAACATATGTCATATCACGGCACAAGGATACAAACATATGCCATAGCACGGCACAAGGATACAAACATATGCCATAGCACGGCACAAGGATACAAACATATGCCATAGCACAGCACAAAGATACAAACATATGCCATAGCACGGCACAAAGATACAAACATATGATATAGCACGGCACAAAGATACAAACATATGCCATATCACGGCACAAAGATACAAACATATGCCATATCACGACACAAAGATACAAACATATACCATATCACGGCACAAGGATACAAACATATGCCATAGTACGGCACAAGGATACAAACATATGCTATAGCACGGCACAAGGATACAAACAAATGCCATAGCAAGGCACAAGGATACAAACATATGCCATATCACGGCACAAAGATACAAACATCTGTCATATCACGGCACAAGGATACAAACATATGCCATAGCACGGCACAAGGATACAAACATATGCCATAGCACGCACAAGGATACAAACATATGCCATAGCACGGCACAATGATACAAACATATGCCATAGCACGGCACACGGATACAAACATATGCCATATCACAGCACAAAGATACAAACATATGCCATAGCACGGCACAAAGATACAAACATATGCCATAGCACGGCACAAAGATACAAACATATGCCATATCACGGCACAAGGATACAAACATATGCCATAGCACGGCACAAGGATACAAACACATGCCATAGCACGGCACAAGGATACAAACATATGCCATAGCACAGCACATAGATACAAACATATGCCATAGCACGGCACAAAGATACAAACAGATGCCATAGCACGACACAAAGATGAAAACATATGCCATAGCACGGCACAAAGATGAAAACATATGCCATAGCACGGCACAAAGATACAAACATATGCCATAGCACGGCACAAAGATACAAACATATGCCATATCACGGCACAAGGATACAAACATATGCCATATCACGGCACAAGGATACAAACATATGCCATAGCACGGCACAAAGATACAAACATATGTCATATCACGGCACAAAGATACAAACATATGTCATATCACGGCACAAGAATACAAACATATGCCATAGCACGGCACAAGGATACAAACATATGCCATAGCACGGCACAAGGATACAAACATATGCCATAGCACAGCACAAAGATACAAACATATGCCATAGCACGGCACAAAGATACAAACATATGATATAGCACGGCACAAAGATACAAACATATGCCATATCACGGCACAAAGATACAAACATATGCCATATCACGGCACAAAGATACAAACATATACCATATCACGGCACAAGGATACAAACATATGCCATAGCATGGCACAAGGATACAAACATATGCCATAGCACGGCACAAGGATACAAACAAATGCCATAGCAAGGCACAAGGATACAAACATATGCCATATCACGGCACAAAGATACAAACATCTGTCATATCACGGCACAAGGATACAAACATATGCCATAGCACGGCACAAGGATACAAACATATGCCATAGCACGCACAAGGATACAAACATATGCCATAGCACGGCACAATGATACAAACATATGCCATAGCACGGCACACGGATACAAACATATGCCATATCACAGCACAAAGATACAAACATATGCCATAGCACGGCACAAAGATACAAACATATGCCATAGCACGGCACAAGGATACAAACATATGCCATATCACGGCACAAAGATACAAACATATGCCCTATCACCGCACAAGGACACAAACATATGCCATATCACGGCACAAGGATACAAACATATGCCATAGCACGGCACAAGGATACAAACATATACCATAGCAAGGCACAAGGATACAAACATATGCCATATCACGGCACAAAGATACAAACATATGCCATATCACGGCACAAACATACAAACATATGCCACAGCACGGCACAAGGATACAAACATATGCCATAGCACGGCACAAAGATACAAACATATGCCATAGCACGGCAGAAGGATACAAACATATGCCATAGCACGGCACGAGGATACAAACATATGCCATAGCACGGTACAAGGATACAAACATATGCATAACACGGTACAAGGATACAAACATATGCCATAGCACGGCACAAGGATACAAACATATGCCATAGCACGGCACAAGGATACAAACACATGCCATAGCACAGCACAAGGATACAAACATATGCCATAGCACAGCACATAGATACAAACATATGCCATAGCACGGCACAAAGATACAAACAGATGCCATAGCACGGCACAAAGATGAAAACATATGCCATAGCACGGCACAAAGATGAAAACATATGCCATAGCACGGCACAAGGATACAAACATTTGCCATAGCACAGCACAAAGATACACACATATGCCATATCACGGCACAAGGATACAAACATATGCCATATCACGGCACAAGGATACAAACATATGCCATAGCACGGCACAAAGATACAAACATATGTCATATCACGGCACAAAGATACAAACATATGTCATATCACGGCACAAGGATACAAACATATGCCATAGCACGGCACAAGGATACAAACATATGCCATAGCACGGCACAAGGATACAAACATATGCCATAGCACAGCACAAAGATACAAACATATGCCATAGCACGGCACAAAGATACAAACATATGATATAGCACGGCACAAAGATACAAACATATGCCATATCACGGCACAAAGATACAAACATATGCCATATCACGGCACAAAGATACAAACATATACCATATCACGGCACAAGGATACAAACATATGCCATAGCATGGCACAAGGATACAAACATATGCCATAGCACGGCACAAGGATACAAACAAATGCTATAGCAAGGCACAAGGATACAAACATATGCCATATCACGGCACAAAGATACAAACATCTGTCATATCACGGCACAAGGATACAAACATATGCCATAGCACGGCACAAGGATACAAACATATGCCATAGCACGCACAAGGATACAAACATATGCCATAGCACGGCACAATGATACAAATATATGCCATAGCACGGCACACGGATACAAACATATGCCATATCACAGCACAAAGATACAAACATATGCCATAGCACGGCACAAAGATACAAACATATGCCATAGCACGGCACAAAGATACAAACATATGCCATATCACGGCACAAGGATACAAACATATGCCATATCACGGCACAAAGATACAAACATATGCCCTATCACCGCACAAGGACACAAACATATGCCATATCACGGCACAAGGATACAAACATATGCCATAGCACGGCACAAGGATACAAACATATACCATAGCAAGGCACAGGGATACAAACATATGCCATATCACGGCACAAAGATACAAACATATGCCATATCACGGCACAAACATACAAACATATGCCACAGCACGGCACAAGGATACAAACATATGCCATAGCACGGCACAAAGATACAAACATATGCCATAGCACGGCAGAAGGATACAAACATATGCCATAGCACGGCACAAACATACAAACATATGCCATAGCACGGCACAAGGATACATTTACAAGGCTCCTACTTTCAAAGTGAAATATTACGAATAACTGATTCTTTTTTACCTACTTATATCTGTTTTTTTTTTGTTTTTTTTTTTTGCAAAGCTTCTATCAACTCAGTCTGTCTGTTTGGTGAAATGTCTGTACACGTTATTTCTCCCACACTCAATCTCGGATTAAACTATAATTTTTTAACAATTTCATTTTTCTTTTACATGACAACGCAGGAATCAATTTAAAAAATAACAACTTAACGATTGGTATTTAATTATAATGTTTGTATCTCAAACAAGGGAAAGAATTGATACTTGACTGTGAAGTGGTAGTATAAGTTGAAGTAGTCCCCTTTATAAATCGTCGTCTGAGTCTTAGTGAACACAACATAAAAAAATAGGATGAGACTATAGAAACAAAAGACAACAAAACAATCTTCGAGTTCAAGGTCAGGTCGTTCCCCCTTTTTTAAACCATTTTCATAATGTTTTTTTTTATCGTTAGTCTAGATCTATTACACATTTAATTCCACCGCAGATCCAAACTAATTGATACAACTATATTTAATATCATCTTGGTTGTTGTTTTTTTTTATTTTCTGTTTTTCTACATACATGGAGGAATAACCAAGTTACATAATAACAAATTCTTTTTGCATACATCCTTTACGCTGCGTAAACTTCCATCAACTACAAAGGATCCACCATGTAATCAATCATCTTGGAGAAGGCTTCCATGCTGCATTTTTAAAAGATAAAATAAAAAAAATAAAAAAAAAAAACGTTCTGCTTGAGTTGAAATTCGAACTTGACATCCATGTTGTAAGGCCGCGTGTTTTGCCACTGAGCTATTCAAGTACTTATAAAAATTAAAGGTTTTATTAATCCTTGTTGGTTTAAAATTTTTATTGAAGGACCTAATGCGTTTGCCTGCTGATTTATAACTTAGTGCATTTTCAATTCAAAACAAAATTAATGAATTAATAGGTTAATGTTTTGATTCGAGTATAGTCATCGACAATAAATAATGGTACACAATTTCAACTTGATCCGAGAATTGGGCGCGGGTGTAAAAACGTGCAGAAAACTTTTGACCAGACACACACACGGACAGATAGACAAACAGTTGGAGTGTGTTGATATAAAAAAAATATTTAGAATTTAGACCAAACATTTTAACAGACTTTGATGTCCAAATATAGGAAAGTGCTGGAATATAAGATGAAGAACGTGTTATTGCAAAAAAAGTAAAAAAAAAGTATATTTATCACGCTTGCCTGTAAATGTGTATGTGTTTATTGAACAAGGGAGGGGACTCCAAAGTATTGCCCCTTGGGCTAATGCATTAGGAAGATGCATTAAAGACTCTATTGATTTCTGCTGTACTAGTGTATTCTGGGATGCATGTGGAATTGAAACAAAATTTACATGGGAATAGACTACACTCGATCGGATGCTCATAAGTAATTAATTCTAGAGACTAAATGTTTCAAGAGATTTCTCTTTTGATAAAATTAGTCGATATTTCTTATTTTCAAAATAAAAAGAGCTATGCAGTAGGGGTGAACAACTTATAGAAAATATATTAAACATGCATTTTGGAAACCCTGTTTGACCAAGAGTACTGTATTCCAGCAAGGTTTTCCTTAAATGTTTGTTTATTGAACTTTCTAAAAAATTGATTATTGTACCTTCTAAAACATTGATTAGTCTGACAAATGTAAATTGTTGGATTTGAATGTGTGCGACATAAACACCCGGACTGAAATGTAATGAACAATGTCGTCAAAATAAACTATCTCGCAAAATGTATTTTTTCTAGAACTGACAAATTTCTTGAGAAACAAAGGGGCTAGAACTCCTGCTGACATGTTAGCGACATTCCCTAACAAGATCCCGAAACTCTTAAGGGAATTTCAACGTCCCAAACTGATTTACGGTAAAAATGAGCAATGTCGCAAACAAAGTTTAGTTTGGGTGTCACCACCAGGCTCCGCCTATAGAAATTAAGTTACTTGACCACAACGCTCTTTAGCAGACGTTAATTTGCAGGAGCTGGATTTGACG